>NW_026045876.1:0-41087 GCF_023898315.1 Schistocerca nitens
GCCCAAAAAACATTGAACATGGAGGTACGCTCCTGTAACCGGAGGCTATAGAGTGTTTCTGCGCCGCTGTTTCTGCGCCGCTGTTTCTGCGCAGCTGTTCCTGCGCAGCTGTTCCTGCGCAGCTGTTCCTGCGCAGCTGTTCCTGCGCAGCTGTTCCTGCGCAGCTGTTCCTGCGCAGCTGTTCCTGTGCAGCTGTTCCTGCGCGGCTGTTCCTGCGCGGCTGTTCCTGCGCGGCTGTTTCTGCGCGGCTGATTCTGCGCGGCTGTTTCTGCGAGGCTGTTTCTGCGAGGCTGTTTCTGCGCGGCTGTTTCTGCGCAGCTGTTTCTGCGCAGCTGTTTCTGCGCAGCTGTTCCTGCGCAGCTGTTCCTGCGCAGCTGTTCCTGCGCAGCTGTTCCTGCGCAGCTGTTCCTGCGCACCTGTTCCTGCGCAGCTGTTCCTGCGCAGCTGTTCCTGCGCAGCTGTTCCTGCGCAGCTGTTCCTGCGCAGCTGTTCCTGCGCAGCTGTTCCTGCGCAGCTGTTCCTGCGCAGCTGTTCCTGCGCAGCTGTTCCTGCGCAGCTGTTCCTGCGCAGCTGTTCCTGCGCAGCTGTTTCTGCGCAGCTGTTTCTGCGCAGCTGCTTCTGCGCAGCTGCTTCTGCGCAGCTGCTTCTGCGCAGCTGCTTCTGCGCAGCTGCTTCTAGCAGCTGCTTCTGCGCAGCTGCTTCTGCGCAGCTGCTTCTGCGCAGCTGCTTCTGCGCAGCCGTTTCTGCGCAGCCGTTTCTGCGCAGCCGTTTCTGCGCTGCCGTTTCTGCGCAGCCGTTTCTGCGCAGCCGTTTCTGCGCAGCCGTTCCTGCGCAGCTGTTCCTGCGCAGCTGTTTCTGCGCAGCTGTTCCTGCGCAGCTGTTTCTGCGCAGCTGTTTCTGCGCAGCTGTTCCTGCGCAGCTGTTCCTGCGCAGCTGTTCCTGCGCAGCTGTTCCTGCGCAGCTGTTCCTGCGCAGCTGTTCCTGCGCAGCTGTTCCTGCGCAGCTGTTTCTGCGCAGCAGTTTCTGCGCAGCAGTTTCTGCGCAGCAGTTTCTGCGCAGCTGTTCCTGCGCAGCTGTTCCTGCGCAGCTGTTCCTGCGCAGCTGTTCCTGCGCAGCTGTTTCTGCGCAGCTGTTTCTGCGCAGCTGTTTCTGCGCAGCTGTTCCTGCGCAGCTGTTCCTGCGCAGCTGTTCCTGCGCAGCTGTTCCTGCGCAGCTGTTTCTGCGCAGCAGTTTCTGCGCAGCAGTTTCTGCGCAGCAGTTTCTGCGCAGCAGTTTCTGCGCAGCTGTTCCTGCGCAGCTGTTCCTGCGCAGCTGTTTCTGCGCAGCAGTTTCTGCGCAGCAGTTTCTGCGCAGCAGTTTCTGCGCAGCTGTTCCTGCGCAGCTGTTCCTGCGCAGCTGTTCCTGCGCAGCTGTTCCTGCGCACCTGTTCCTGCGCAGCTGTTCCTGCGCACCTGTTCCTCCGCACCTGTTCCTGCGCACCTGTTCCTGCGCACCTGTTCCTGCGCAGCTGTTCCTGCGCAGCTGTTCCTGCGCAGCTGTTCCTGCGCAGCTGTTTCTGCGCAGCTGTTCCTGCGCAGCTGTTTCTGCGCAGCTGTTTCTGCGCAGCTGTTTCTGCGCAGCTGTTTCTGCGCAGCTGTTTCTGCGCAGCTGTTTCTGCGCAGCTGTTTCTGCGCAGCTGTTTCTGCGCAGCTGTTCCTGCGCAGCTGTTTCTGCGCAGCTGTTCCTGCGCAGCTGTTCCTGCGCAGCTGTTTCTGCGCAGCTGTTTCTGCGCAGCTGTTCCTGCGCAGCTGTTCCTGCGCAGCTGTTTCTGCGCAGCTGTTTCTGCGAAGCTGTTTCTGCGCAGCTGTTTCTGCGCAGCTGTTTCTGCGCAGCTGTTCCTGCGCAGCTGTTTCTGCGCAGTTGTTTCTGCGCAGTTGTTTCTGCGCAGCTGTTCCTGCGCAGCTGTTTCTGCGCAGCTGTTCCTGCGCAGCTGTTTCTGCGCAGCTGTTCCTGCGCAGCTGTTTCTGCGCAGCTGTTCCTGCGCAGCTGTTCCTGCGCAGCTGTTCCTGCGCAGCTGTTCCTGCGCAGCTGTTCCTGCGCAGCTGTTTCTGCGCAGCTGTTTCTGCGCAGCAGTTTCTGCGCAGCAGTTTCTGCGCAGCTGTTCCTGCGCAGCTGTTCCTGCGCAGCTGTTCCTGCGCAGCTGTTCCTGCGCAGCTGTTTCTGCGCAGCTGTTCCTGCGCAGCTGTTCCTGCGCAGCTGTTCCTGCGCAGCTGTTCCTGCGCAGCTGTTCCAGCGCAGCTGTTTCTGCGCAGCTGTTTCTGCGCAGCTGTTCCTGCGCAGCTGTTCCTGCGCAGCTGTTCCTGCGCAGCTGTTCCTGCGCAGCTGTTCCTGCGCAGCTGTTCCTGCGCAGCTGTTCCTGCGCAGCTGTTCCTGCGCAGCTGTTCCTGCGCAGCTGTTCCTGCGCAGCTGTTCCTGCGCAGCTGTTCCTGCGCAGCTGTTCCTGCGCAGCTGTTCCTGCGCAGCTGTTTCTGCGCAGCTGTTTCTGCGCAGCTGTTTCTGCGCAGCTGCTTCTGCGCAGCTGCTTCCGCGCAGCTGCTTCCGCGCAGCTGCTTCCGCGCAGCTGCTTCCGCGCAGCTGCTTCCGCGCAGCTGCTTCTGCGCAGCTGCTTCTGCGCAGCTGCTTCTGCGCAGCTGCTTCTGCGCAGCCGTTTCTGCGCAGCCGTTTCTGCGCAGCCGTTTCTGCGCTGCCGTTTCTGCGCAGCCGTTTCTGCGCAGCCGTTTCTGCGCAGCCGTTCCTGCGCAGCCGTTCCTGCGCAGCTGTTCCTGCGCAGCTGTTTCTGCGCAGCTGTTTCTGCGCAGCTGTTTCTGCGCAGCTGTTTCTGCGCAGCTGTTTCTGCGCAGCTGTTTCTGCGCAGCTGTTTCTGCGCAGCTGTTTCTGCGCAGCTGTTCCTGCGCAGCTGTTTCTGCGCAGCTGTTCCTGCGCAGCTGTTCCTGCGCAGCTGTTTCTGCGCAGCTGTTTCTGCGCAGCTGTTCCTGCGCAGCTGTTCCTGCGCAGCTGTTTCTGCGCAGCTGTTTCTGCGCAGCTGTTTCTGCGAAGCTGTTTCTGCGCAGCTGTTTCTGCGCAGCTGTTTCTGCGCAGCTGTTCCTGCGCAGCTGTTTCTGCGCAGTTGTTTCTGCGCAGCTGTTCCTGCGCAGCTGTTCCTGCGCAGCTGTTCCTGCGCAGCTGTTCCTGCGCAGCTGTTTCTGCGCAGCAGTTTCTGCGCAGCAGTTTCTGCGCAGCTGTTCCTGCGCAGCTGTTCCTGCGCAGCTGTTCCTGCGCAGCTGTTCCTGCGCAGCTGTTTCTGCGCAGCTGTTTCTGCGCAGCTGTTCCTGCGCAGCTGTTCCTGCGCAGCTGTTCCTGCGCAGCTGTTCCAGCGCAGCTGTTTCTGCGCAGCTGTTCCTGCGCAGCTGTTCCTGCGCAGCTGTTCCTGCGCAGCTGTTCCTGCGCAGCTGTTCCTGCGCAGCTGTTCCTGCGCAGCTGTTCCTGCGCAGCTGTTCCTGCGCAGCTGTTCCTGCGCAGCTGTTTCTGCGCAGCTGCTTCTGCGCAGCTGCTTCTGCGCAGCTGCTTCTGCGCAGCTGCTTCTGCGCAGCTGCTTCTGCGCAGCTGCTTCTGCGCAGCTGCTTCTGCGCAGCTGCTTCTGCGCAGCCGCTTCTGCGCAGCCGTTTCTGCGCAGCCGTTTCTGCGCAGCCGTTTCTGCGCAGCCGTTTCTGCGCAGCCGTTTCTGCGCAGCCGTTTCTGCGCAGCCGTTTCTGCGCAGCCGCTTCTGCGCAGCCGCTTCTGCGCAGCCGCTTCTGCGCAGCCGCTTCTGCGCAGCCGCTTCCGCGCAGCCGCTTCCGCGCAGCCGCTTCCGCGCAGCCGCTTCCGCGCAGCCGTTTCCGCGCAGCCGTTTCCGCGCAGCCGTTTCCGCGCAGCCGTTTCCGCGCAGCCGCTTCCGCGCAGCCGCTTCCGCGCAGCCGCTTCCGCGCAGCCGCTTCTGCGCAGCCGCTTCTGCGCAGCCGCTTCTGCGCAGCCGCTTCTGCGCAGCCGCTTCTGCGCAGTTGTTTCTGCGCAGCTGTTTCTGCGCAGCTGTTTCTGCGCAGCTGTTTCTGCGCAGCTGCATCTGCGCAGCCGCTTCTGCGCAGCCGCTTCTGCGCAGCCGCTTCTGCGCAGCCGCTTCTGCGCAGCCGCTTCTGCGCAGCCGTTTCTGCGCAGCTGTTTCTGCGCAGCTGTTTCTGCGCAGCTGTTTCTGCGCAGCTGCATCTGCGCAGCTGTTTCTGCGCAGCCGCTTCTGCGCAGCCGCTACTGCGCAGCCGCTTCTGCGCAGCCGCTTCTGCGCAGCCGCTTCTGCGCAGCCGCTTCTGCGCAGCCGCTGCTGCGCAGCCGTTTCTGCGCAGCCGTTTCTGCGCAGCCGTTTCTGCGCAGCCGTTTCTGCGCAGCCGTTTCTGCGCAGCCGTTTCTGCGCAGCCGCTTCTGCGCAGCCGCTTCTGCGCAGCCGCTTCTGCGCAGGCGCTTCTGCGCAGCCGCTTCTGCGCAGCCGCTTCTGCGCAGCCGCTTCTGCGCAGCCGCTTCTGCGCAGCCGCTTCTGCGCAGCCGCTTCTGCGCAGCCGCTTCTGCGCAGCCGCTTCTGCGCAGCCGCTTCTGCGCAGCCGCTTCTGCGCAGCCGCTTCTGCGCAGCCGCTTCTGCGCAGCCGCTTGTGCGCAGCCGCTTGTGCGCAGCCGCTTCTGCGCAGCCGCTTCTGCGCAGCCGCTTCTGCGCAGCCGCTTCTGCGCAGCCGCTTCTGCGCAGCCGCTTCTGCGCAGCCGCTTCTGCGCAGCCGCTTCTGCGCAGCCGCTTCTGCGCAGCCGCTTCTGCGCAGCTGTTCCTGCGCAGCCGCTTCTGCGCAGCTGTTTCTGATTTTCTGATGAGACTGCACTGCAACAGCATGGGTGACGAACTCCGTACGCGCGCGTGGTCTAGAGATCCTACCACGCGCGTACGGGATTCAACTTTACATGTTCAACTGCCCAAAAAACATTGAACATGGAGGTACGCTCCTGTAACCGGAGGCTATAGAGTGTTTCTGCGCCGCTGTTTCTGCGCCGCTGTTTCTGCGCAGCTGTTCCTGCGCAGCTGTTCCTGCGCAGCTGTTCCTGCGCAGCTGTTCCTGCGCAGCTGTTCCTGCGCAGCTGTTCCTGTGCAGCTGTTCCTGCGCGGCTGTTCCTGCGCGGCTGTTCCTGCGCGGCTGTTTCTGCGCGGCTGATTCTGCGCGGCTGTTTCTGCGAGGCTGTTTCTGCGAGGCTGTTTCTGCGCGGCTGTTTCTGCGCAGCTGTTTCTGCGCAGCTGTTTCTGCGCAGCTGTTCCTGCGCAGCTGTTCCTGCGCAGCTGTTCCTGCGCAGCTGTTCCTGCGCAGCTGTTCCTGCGCACCTGTTCCTGCGCAGCTGTTCCTGCGCAGCTGTTCCTGCGCACCTGTTCCTGCGAACCTGTTCCTGCGCACCTGTACCTGCGCACCTGTTCCTGCGCACCTGTTCCTGCGCACCTGTTCCTGCGCAGCTGTTCCTGCGCAGCTGTTCCCGCGCACCTGTTCCCGCGCACCTGTTCCCGCGCACCTGTTCCCGCGCAGCCGTTCCCGCGCAGCCGTTCCCGCGCAGCCGTTTCCGCGCAGCCGTTTCCGCGCAGCCGTTTCCGCGCAGCCGTTTCCGCGCAGCCGCTTCCGCGCAGCCGCTTCTGCGCAGCCGTCTCCGCGCAGCTGTTTCTGATTTTCTGATGAGACTTCACTGCAACAGCATGGGTGACGAACTCCGTACGCGCGCGTGGTCTAGAGATCCTACCACGCGCGTACGGGATTCAACTTTACATGTTCAACTGCCCAAAAAACATTGAACATGGAGGTACGCTCCTGTAACCGGAGGCTATAGAGTGTTTCTGCGCCGCTGTTTCTGCGCAGCTGTTTCTGCGCAGCTGTTTCTGCGCAGCTGTTTCTGCGCAGCTGTTTCTGCGCAGCTGTTTCTGCGCAGCTGTTTCTGCGCAGCTGTTTCTGCGCAGCTGTTTCTGCGCAGCTGTCTCTGCGCAGCTGTCTCTGCGCAGCTGTCTCTGCACAGCTGTCTCTGCGCAGCTGTCTCTGCGCAGCTGTTTCTGCGCAGCTGTTTCTGCGCAGCTGTTTCTGCGCAGCTGTTTCTGCGCAGCTGTTTCTGCGCGGCTGTTTCTGCGCAGCTGTTTCTGCGCAGCTGTTACTGCGCAGCTGTTCCTGCGCACCTGTTCCTGCGCACCTGTTCCTGCGCAGCTGTCCCTGCGCAGCTGTTCCTGCGCAGCTGTTCCTGCGCACCTGTTCCTGCGCAGCTGTTCCTGCGCACCTGTTCCTGCGCACCTGTTCCTGCGCACCTGTTCCTGCGCAGCTGTTCGTGCGCACCTGTTCCTGCGCAGCTGTTCCTGCGCAGCTGTTCCTGCGCACCTGTTCCTGCGCACCTGTTCCTGCGCAGCTGTTCCTGCGCAGCTGTTCCTGCGCAGCTGTTCCTGCGCAGCTGTTCCTGCGCAGCTGTTCCTGCGCAGCTGTTCCTGCGCAGCTGCTCCTGCACAGCTGTTCCTGCGCAGCAGTTCCTGCGCAGCTGTTTCTGCGAAGCTGTTTCTGCGCAGCTGTTTCTGCGCAGCTGTTTCTGCGCAGCTGTTTCTGCGCAGCTGTTCCTGCGCAGCTGTTCCTGCGTAGCTGTTTCTGCGCAGCTGTTTCTGCGCAGCTGTTTCTGCGCAGCTGTTTCTGCGCAGCTGTTCCTGCGCAGCTGTTTCTGCGCAGCTGTTTCTGCGCAGCTGTTCCTGCGCAGCTGTTCCTGCGCAGCTGTTTCTGCGCCGCTGTTTCTGCGCCGCTGTTTCTGCGCCGCTGTTTCTGCGCAGCTGTTTCTGCGCAGCTGTTTCTGCGCAGCTGTTTCTTCGCATCTGTTTCTGCGCAGCTATTTCTGCGCAGCTGTTTCTGCGCAGCTGTTTCTGCGCAGCTGTTTCTGCGCAGCTGTTTCTGCGCAGCTGTTTCTGCGCAGCTGTTTCTGCGCAGCTGTTTCTGCGCAGCTGTTTCTGCGCAGCTGTTTCTGCGCAGCTGTAACTGCGCAGATGTCTCTGCGCAGCTGTCTCTGCGCAGCTGTCTCTGCGCAGCTGTTTCTGCGGAGCTGTTTCTGCGCAGCTGTTTCTGCGCAGCTGTTTCTGCGCAGCTGTTTCTGCGCAGCTGTTTCTGCGCAGCTGTTTCTGCGCAGCTGTTTCTGCGCAGCTGTTTCTGCGCAGCTGTTTCTGCGCAGCTGTTTCTGCGCAGCTGTTCCTGCGCACCTGTTCCTGCGCACCTGTTCCTGCGCACCTGTTCCTGCGCAGCTGTTCCTGCGCAGCTGTTCCTGCGCAGCTGTTCCTGCGCACCTGCTCCTGCGCACCTGTTCCTGCGCAGCTGTTCCTGCGCACCTGTTCCTCCGCACCTGTTCCTGCGCACCTGTTCCTGCGCACCTGTTCCTGCGCAGCTGTTCCTGCGCAGCTGTTCCTGCGCAGCTGTTCCTGCGCAGCTGTTCCTGCGCAGCTGCTCCTGCGCAGCTGTTTCTGCGCAGCTGTTCCTGCGCAGCTGTTTCTGCGCAGCTGTTTCTGCGAAGCTGTTTCTGCGCAGCTGTTTCTGCGCAGCTGTTTCTGCGCAGCTGTTTCTGCGCAGCTGTTTCTGCGCAGCTGTTCCTGCGCAGCTGTTTCTGCGCAGCTGTTTCTGCGCAGCTGTTCCTGCGCAGCTGTTTCTGCGCAGCTGTTTCTGCGCAGCTGTTCCTGCGCAGCTGTTCCTGCGCAGCTGTTTCTGCGCAGCTGTTTCTGCGCAGCTGTTTCTGCGAAGCTGTTTCTGCGCAGCTGTTTCTGCGCAGCTGTTTCTGCGCAGTTGTTTCTGCGCAGTTGTTTCTGCGCAGCTGTTCCTGCGCAGATGTTTCTGCGCAGCTGTTCCTGCGCAGCTGTTTCTGCGCAGCTGTTCCTGCGCAGCTGTTCCTGCGCAGCTGTTCCTGCGCAGCTGTTCCTGCGCAGCTGTTCCTGCGCAGCTGTTCCTGCGCAGCTGTTTCTGCGCAGCTGTTTCTGCGCAGCAGTTTCTGCGCAGCAGTTTCTGCGCAGCAGTTTCTGCGCAGCTGTTCCTGCGCAGCTGTTCCTGCGCAGCTGTTCCTGCGCAGCTGTTTCTGCGCAGCTGTTCCTGCGCAGCTGTTCCTGCGCAGCTGTTCCTGCGCAGCTGTTCCTGCGCAGCTGTTCCTGCGCAGCTGTTCCTGCGCAGCTGTTCCTGCGCAGCTGTTTCTGCGCAGCAGTTTCTGCGCAGCAGTTTCTGCGCAGCAGTTTCTGCGCAGCAGTTTCTGCGCAGCAGTTTCTGCGCAGCTGTTCCTGCGCAGCTGTTCCTGCGCAGCTGTTTCTGCGCAGCAGTTTCTGCGCAGCAGTTTCTGCGCAGCAGTTTCTGCGCAGCTGTTCTTGCGCAGCTGTTCCTGCGCAGCTGTTCCTGCGCAGCTGTTCCTGCGCACCTGTTCCTGCGCAGCTGTTCCTGCGCACCTGTTCCTCCGCACCTGTTCCTGCGCACCTGTTCCTGCGCACCTGTTCCTGCGCAGCTGTTCCTGCGCAGCTGTTCCTGCGCAGCTGTTCCTGCGCAGCTGTTTCTGCGCAGCTGTTCCTGCGCAGCTGTTTCTGCGCAGCTGTTTCTGCGCAGCTGTTTCTGCGCAGCTGTTTCTGCGCAGCTGTTTCTGCGCAGCTGTTTCTGCGCAGCTGTTCCTGCACAGCTGTTTCTGCGCAGCTGTTCCTGCGCAGCTGTTCCTGCGCAGCTGTTTCTGCGCAGCTGTTTCTGCGCAGCTGTTCCTGCGCAGCTGTTCCTGCGCAGCTGTTCCTGCGCAGCTGTTTCTGCGCAGCTGTTTCTGCGAAGCTGTTTCTGCGCAGCTGTTTCTGCGCAGCTGTTTCTGCGCAGCTGTTCCTGCGCAGCTGTTTCTGCGCAGTTGTTTCTGCGCAGTTGTTTCTGCGCAGCTGTTCCTGCGCAGCTGTTTCTGCGCAGCTGTTCCTGCGCAGCTGTTTCTGCGCAGCTGTTTCTGCGCAGCTGTTTCTGCGCAGCTGTTCCTGCGCAGCTGTTCCTGCGCAGCTGTTCCTGCGCAGCTGTTTCTGCGCAGCTGTTTCTGCGCAGCAGTTTCTGCGCAGCAGTTTCTGCGCAGCTGTTCCTGCGCAGCTGTTCCTGCGCAGCTGTTCCTGCGCAGCTGTTCCTGCGCAGCTGTTTCTGCGCAGCTGTTTCTGCGCAGCTGTTTCTGCGCAGCTGTTTCTGCGCAGCTGTTCCTGCGCAGCTGTTCCTGCGCAGCTGTTCCTGCGCAGCTGTTCCAGCGCAGCTGTTTCTGCGCAGCTGTTCCTGCGCAGCTGTTTCTGCGCAGCTGTTCCTGCGCAGCTGTTCCTGCGCAGCTGTTCCTGCGCAGCTGTTCCTGCGCAGCTGTTCCTGCGCAGCTGTTCCTGCGCAGCTGTTCCTGCGCAGCTGTTTCTGCGCAGCTGTTTCTGCGCAGCTGCTTCTGCGCAGCTGCTTCTGCGCAGCTGCTTCTGCGCAGCTGCTTCTGCGCAGCTGCTTCTGCGCAGCTGCTTCTGCGCAGCTGCTTCTGCGCAGCTGCTTCTGCGCAGCCGTTTCTGCGCAGCCGTTTCTGCGCAGCCGTTTCTGCGCTGCCGTTTCTGCGCAGCCGTTTCTGCGCAGCCGTTTCTGCGCAGCCGTTCCTGCGCAGCTGTTCCTGCGCAGCTGTTTCTGCGCAGCTGTTCCTGCGCAGCTGTTTCTGCGCAGCTGTTTCTGCGCAGCTGTTCCTGCGCAGCTGTTCCTGCGCAGCTGTTTCTGCGCAGCTGTTCCTGCGCAGCTGTTCCTGCGCAGCTGTTCCTGCGCAGCTGTTCCTGCGCAGCTGTTCCTGCGCAGCTGTTCCTGCGCAGCTGTTTCTGCGCAGCAGTTTCTGCGCAGCAGTTTCTGCGCAGCAGTTTCTGCGCAGCAGTTTCTGCGCAGCTGTTCCTGCGCAGCTGTTCCTGCGCAGCTGTTTCTGCGCAGCAGTTTCTGCGCAGCAGTTTCTGCGCAGCTGTTTCTGCGCAGCTGTTCCTGCGCAGCTGTTCCTGCGCAGCTGTTCCTGCGCACCTGTTCCTGCGCAGCTGTTCCTGCGCAGCTGTTCCTGCGCACCTGTTCCTCCGCACCTGTTCCTGCGCACCTGTTCCTGCGCACCTGTTCCTGCGCAGCTGTTCCTGCGCAGCTGTTCCTGCGCAGCTGTTCCTGCGCAGCTGTTTCTGCGCAGCTGTTCCTGCGCAGCTGTTTCTGCGCAGCTGTTTCTGCGCAGCTGTTTCTGCGCAGCTGTTTCTGCGCAGCTGTTTCTGCGCAGCTGTTTCTGCGCAGCTGTTTCTGCGCAGCTGTTTCTGCGCAGCTGTTCCTGCGCAGCTGTTTCTGCGCAGCTGTTCCTGCGCAGCTGTTCCTGCGCAGCTGTTTCTGCGCAGCTGTTTCTGCGCAGCTGTTCCTGCGCAGCTGTTCCTGCGCAGCTGTTTCTGCGCAGCTGTTTCTGCGAAGCTGTTTCTGCGCAGCTGTTTCTGCGCAGCTGTTTCTGCGCAGCTGTTCCTGCGCAGCTGTTTCTGCGCAGTTGTTTCTGCGCAGTTGTTTCTGCGCAGCTGTTCCTGCGCAGCTGTTTCTGCGCAGCTGTTCCTGCGCAGCTGTTTCTGCGCAGCTGTTCCTGCGCAGCTGTTTCTGCGCAGCTGTTCCTGCGCAGCTGTTCCTGCGCAGCTGTTCCTGCGCAGCTGTTCCTGCGCAGCTGTTTCTGCGCAGCTGTTTCTGCGCAGCTGTTTCTGCGCAGCAGTTTCTGCGCAGCAGTTTCTGCGCAGCTGTTCCTGCGCAGCTGTTCCTGCGCAGCTGTTCCTGCGCAGCTGTTCCTGCGCAGCTGTTTCTGCGCAGCTGTTTCTGCGCAGCTGTTCCTGCGCAGCTGTTCCTGCGCAGCTGTTCCTGCGCAGCTGTTCCTGCGCAGCTGTTCCTGCGCAGCTGTTCCTGCACAGCTGTTCCAGCGCAGCTGTTTCTGCGCAGCTGTTCCTGCGCAGCTGTTTCTGCGCAGCTGTTCCTGTGCAGCTGTTCCTGCGCAGCTGTTCCTGCGCAGCTGTTCCTGCGCAGCTGTTCCTGCGCAGCTGTTCCTGCGCAGCTGTTCCTGCGCAGCTGTTTCTGCGCAGCTGTTTCTGCGCAGCTGCTTCTGCACAGCTGCTTCTGCGCAGCTGCTTCTGCGCAGCTGCTTCCGCGCAGCTGCTTCCGCGCAGCTGCTTCTGCGCAGCTGCTTCTGCGCAGCTGCTTCTGCGCAGCTGCTTCTGCGCAGCTGCTTCTGCGCAGCCGTTTCTGCGCAGCCGTTTCTGCGCAGCCGTTTCTGCGCTGCCGTTTCTGCGCAGCCGTTTCTGCGCAGCCGTTTCTGCGCAGCCGTTCCTGCGCAGCTGTTCCTGCGCAGCTGTTTCTGCGCAGCTGTTCCTGCGCAGCTGTTTCTGCGCAGCTGTTTCTGCGCAGCTGTTTCTGCGCAGCTGTTTCTGCGCAGCTGTTTCTGCGCAGCTGTTTCTGCGCAGCTGTTTCTGCGCAGCTGTTTCTGCGCAGCTGTTTCTGCGCAGCTGTTCCTGCGCAGCTGTTTCTGCGCAGCTGTTCCTGCGCAGCTGTTCCTGCGCAGCTGTTTCTGCGCAGCTGTTTCTGCGCAGCTGTTCCTGCGCAGCTGTTCCTGCGCAGCTGTTTCTGCGCAGTTGTTTCTGCGCAGCTGTTTCTGCGCAGCTGTTTCTGCGAAGCTGTTTCTGCGCAGCTGTTTCTGCGCAGCTGTTTCTGCGCAGCTGTTCCTGCGCAGCTGTTTCTGCGCAGTTGTTTCTGCGCAGCTGTTCCTGCGCAGCTGTTCCTGCGCAGCTGTTCCTGCGCAGCTGTTCCTGCGCAGCTGTTCCTGCGCAGCTGTTTCTGCGCAGCAGTTTCTGCGCAGCAGTTTCTGCGCAGCAGTTTCTGCGCAGCAGTTTCTGCGCAGCTGTTCCTGCGCAGCTGTTCCTGCGCAGCTGTTCCTGCGCAGCTGTTCCTGCGCAGCTGTTCCTGCGCAGCTGTTTCTGCGCAGCTGTTCCTGCGCAGCTGTTCCTGCGCAGCTGTTCCTGCGCAGCTGTTCCTGCGCAGCTGTTCCTGCGCAGCTGTTCCTGCGCAGCTGTTCCTGCGCAGCTGTTCCTGCGCAGCTGTTCCTGCACAGCTGTTCCTGCGCAGCTGTTCCTGCGCAGCTGTTCCTGCGCAGCTGCTTCTGCGCAGCTGCTTCTGCGCAGCTGCTTCTGCGCAGCTGCTTCTGCGCAGCTGCTTCTGCGCAGCTGCTTCTGCGCAGCTGCTTCTGCGCAGCTGCTTCTGCGCAGCCGCTTCTGCGCAGCCGCTTCTGCGCAGCCGCTTCTGCGCAGCCGTTTCTGCGCAGCCGTTTCTGCGCAGCCGTTTCTGCGCAGCCGTTTCTGCGCAGCCGTTTCTGCGCAGCCGTTTCTGCGCAGCCGCTTCTGCGCAGCCGCTTCTGCGCAGCCGCTTCTGCGCAGCCGCTTCTGCGCAGCCGCTTCTGCGCAGCCGCTTCGGCGCAGCCGCTTCCGCGCAGCCGCTTCCGCGCAGCCGCTTCCGCGCAGCCGCTTCCGCGCAGCCGCTTCCGCGCAGCCGTTTCCGCGCAGCCGTTTCCGCGCAGCCGTTTCCGCGCAGCCGCTTCCGCGCAGCCGCTTCCGCGCAGCCGCTTCCGCGCAGCCGCTTCTGCGCAGCCGCTTCTGCGCAGCCGCTTCTGCGCAGCCGCTTCTGCGCAGCCGCTTCTGCGCAGTTGTTTCTGCGCAGCTGTTTCTGCGCAGCTGTTTCTGCGCAGCTGTTTCTGCGCAGCTGCATCTGCGCAGCCGCTTCTGCGCAGCCGCTTCTGCGCAGCCGCTTCTGCGCAGCCGCTTCTGCGCAGCCGTTTCTGCGCAGCCGTTTCTGCGCAGCCGTTTCTGCGCAGCTGTTTCTGCGCAGCTGCATCTGCGCAGCTGTTTCTGCGCAGCCGCTTCTGCGCAGCCGCTTCTGCGCAGCCGCTTCTGCGCAGCCGCTTCTGCGCAGCCGCTTCTGCGCAGCCGCTTCTGCGCAGCCGCTGCTGCGCAGCCGTTTCTGCGCAGCCGTTTCTGCGCAGCCGTTTCTGCGCAGCCGTTTCTGCGCAGCCGTTTCTGCGCAGCCGCTTCTGCGCAGCCGCTTCTGAGCAGCCGCTTCTGCGCAGGCGCTTCTGCGCAGCCGCTTCTGCGCAGCCGCTTCTGCGCAGCCGCTTCTGCGCAGCCGCTTCTGCGCAGCCGCTTCTGCGCAGCCGCTTCTGCGCAGCCGCTTCTGCGCAGCTGTTCCTGCGCAGCCGCTTCTGCGCAGCTGTTTCTGATTTTCTGATGAGACTGCACTGCAACAGCATGGGTGACGAACTCCGTACGCGCGCGTGGTCTAGAGATCCTACCACGCGCGTACGGGATTCAACTTTACATGTTCAACTGCCCAAAAAACATTGAACATGGAGGTACGCTCCTGTAACCGGAGGCTATAGAGTGTTTCTGCGCCGCTGTTTCTGCGCAGCTGTTCCTGCGCAGCTGTTCCTGCGCAGCTGTTCCTGCGCAGCTGTTCCTGCGCAGCTGTTCCTGCGCAGCTGTTCCTGCGCAGCTGTTCCTGTGCAGCTGTTCCTGCGCGGCTGTTCCTGCGCGGCTGTTCCTGCGCGGCTGTTTCTGCGCGGCTGATTCTGCGCGGCTGTTTCTGCGAGGCTGTTTCTGCGAGGCTGTTTCTGCGCGGCTGTTTCTGCGCAGCTGTTTCTGCGCAGCTGTTTCTGCGCAGCTGTTCCTGCGCAGCTGTTCCTGCGCAGCTGTTCCTGCGCAGCTGTTCCTGCGCAGCTGTTCCTGCGCACCTGTTCCTGCGCAGCTGTTCCTGCGCAGCTGTTCCTGCGCAGCTGTTCCTGCGCAGCTGTTCCTGCGCAGCTGTTCCTGCGCAGCTGTTCCTGCGCAGCTGTTCCTGCGCAGCTGTTCCTGCGCAGCTGTTCCTGCGCAGCTGTTCCTGCGCAGCTGTTCCTGCGCAGCTGTTCCTGCGCAGCTGTTTCTGCGCAGCTGCTTCTGCGCAGCTGCTTCTGCGCAGCTGCTTCTGCGCAGCTGCTTCTGCGCAGCTGCTTCTAGCAGCTGCTTCTGCGCAGCTGCTTCTGCGCAGCTGCTTCTGCGCAGCTGCTTCTGCGCAGCCGTTTCTGCGCAGCCGTTTCTGCGCAGCCGTTTCTGCGCTGCCGTTTCTGCGCAGCCGTTTCTGCGCAGCCGTTTCTGCGCAGCCGTTCCTGCGCAGCCGTTCCTGCGCAGCTGTTTCTGCGCAGCTGTTCCTGCGCAGCTGTTTCTGCGCAGCTGTTTCTGCGCAGCTGTTCCTGCGCAGCTGTTCCTGCGCAGCTGTTCCTGCGCAGCTGTTCCTGCGCAGCTGTTCCTGCGCAGCTGTTCCTGCGCAGCTGTTTCTGCGCAGCAGTTTCTGCGCAGCAGTTTCTGCGCAGCAGTTTCTGCGCAGCTGTTCCTGCGCAGCTGTTCCTGCGCAGCTGTTCGTGCGCAGCTGTTCCTGCGCAGCTGTTTCTGCGCAGCTGTTTCTGCGCAGCTGTTCCTGCGCAGCTGTTCCTGCGCAGCTGTTCCTGCGCAGCTGTTTCTGCGCAGCAGTTTCTGCGCAGCAGTTTCTGCGCAGCAGTTTCTGCGCAGCAGTTTCTGCGCAGCTGTTCCTGCGCAGCTGTTCCTGCGCAGCTGTTTCTGCGCAGCAGTTTCTGCGCAGCAGTTTCTGCGCAGCAGTTTCTGCGCAGCTGTTCCTGCGCAGCTGTTCCTGCGCAGCTGTTCCTGCGCAGCTGTTCCTGCGCACCTGTTCCTGCGCAGCTGTTCCTGCGCACCTGTTCCTCCGCACCTGTTCCTGCGCACCTGTTCCTGCGCACCTGTTCCTGCGCACCTGTTCCTGCGCAGCTGTTCCTGCGCAGCTGTTCCTGCGCAGCTGTTCCTGCGCAGCTGTTTCTGCGCAGCTGTTCCTGCGCAGCTGTTTCTGCGCAGCTGTTTCTGCGCAGCTGTTTCTGCGCAGCTGTTTCTGCGCAGCTGTTTCTGCGCAGCTGTTTCTGCGCAGCAGTTTCTGCGCAGCTGTTCCTGCGCAGCTGTTTCTGCGCAGCTGTTCCTGCGCAGCTGTTCCTGCGCAGCTGTTTCTGCGCAGCTGTTTCTGCGCAGCTGTTCCTGCGCAGCTGTTCCTGCGCAGCTGTTTCTGCGCAGCTGTTCCTGCGCAGCTGTTCCTGCGCAGCTGTTCCTGCGCAGCTGTTCCTGCGCAGCTGTTCCTGCGCAGCTGTTTCTGCGCAGCTGTTTCTGCGCAGCAGTTTCTGCGCAGCAGTTTCTGCGCAGCTGTTCCTGCGCAGCTGTTCCTGCGCAGCTGTTCCTGCGCAGCTGTTCCTGCGCAGCTGTTTCTGCGCAGCTGTTCCTGCGCAGCTGTTCCTGCGCAGCTGTTCCTGCGCAGCTGTTCCTGCGCAGCTGTTCCAGCGCAGCTGTTTCTGCGCAGCTGTTTCTGCGCAGCTGTTCCTGCGCAGCTGTTCCTGCGCAGCTGTTCCTGCGCAGCTGTTCCTGCGCAGCTGTTCCTGCGCAGCTGTTCCTGCGCAGCTGTTCCTGCGCAGCTGTTCCTGCGCAGCTGTTCCTGCGCAGCTGTTCCTGCGCAGCTGTTCCTGCGCAGCTGTTCCTGCGCAGCTGTTTCTGCGCAGCTGTTTCTGCGCAGCTGTTTCTGCGCAGCTGCTTCTGCGCAGCTGCTTCCGCGCAGCTGCTTCCGCGCAGCTGCTTCCGCGCAGCTGCTTCTGCGCAGCTGCTTCTGCGCAGCTGCTTCTGCGCAGCTGCTTCTGCGCAGCTGCTTCTGCGCAGCTGCTTCTGCGCAGCCGTTTCTGCGCAGCCGTTTCTGCGCTGCCGTTTCTGCGCTGCCGTTTCTGCGCAGCCGTTTCTGCGCAGCCGTTTCTGCGCAGCCGTTCCTGCGCAGCCGTTCCTGCGCAGCTGTTCCTGCGCAGCTGTTCCTGCGCAGCTGTTTCTGCGCAGCTGTTTCTGCGCAGCTGTTTCTGCGCAGCTGTTTCTGCGCAGCTGTTTCTGCGCAGCTGTTTCTGCGCAGCTGTTTCTGCGCAGCTGTTTCTGCGCAGCTGTTCCTGCGCAGCTGTTTCTGCGCAGCTGTTCCTGCGCAGCTGTTCCTGCGCAGCTGTTTCTGCGCAGCTGTTTCTGCGCAGCTGTTCCTGCGCAGCTGTTCCTGCGCAGCTGTTTCTGCGCAGCTGTTTCTGCGCAGCTGTTTCTGCGCAGCTGTTTCTGCGAAGCTGTTTCTGCGCAGCTGTTTCTGCGCAGCTGTTTCTGCGCAGCTGTTCCTGCGCAGCTGTTTCTGCGCAGTTGTTTCTGCGCAGCTGTTCCTGCGCAGCTGTTCCTGCGCAGCTGTTCCTGCGCAGCTGTTCCTGCGCAGCTGTTTCTGCGCAGCAGTTTCTGCGCAGCAGTTTCTGCGCAGCTGTTCCTGCGCAGCTGTTCCTGCGCAGCTGTTCCTGCGCAGCTGTTCCTGCGCAGCTGTTTCTGCGCAGCTGTTTCTGCGCAGCTGTTCCTGCGCAGCTGTTCCTGCGCAGCTGTTCCTGCGCAGCTGTTCCAGCGCAGCTGTTTCTGCGCAGCTGTTCCTGCGCAGCTGTTCCTGCGCAGCTGTTCCTGCGCAGCTGTTCCTGCGCAGCTGTTCCTGCGCAGCTGTTCCTGCGCAGCTGTTCCTGCGCAGCTGTTCCTGCGCAGCTGTTCCTGCGCAGCTGTTTCTGCGCAGCTGTTTCTGCGCAGCTGCTTCTGCGCAGCTGCTTCTGCGCAGCTGCTTCTGCGCAGCTGCTTCTGCGCAGCTGCTTCTGCGCAGCTGCTTCTGCGCAGCTGCTTCTGCGCAGCTGCTTCTGCGCAGCCGCTTCTGCGCAGCCGTTTCTGCGCAGCCGTTTCTGCGCAGCCGTTTCTGCGCAGCCGTTTCTGCGCAGCCGTTTCTGCGCAGCCGTTTCTGCGCAGCCGCTTCTGCGCAGCCGCTTCTGCGCAGCCGCTTCTGCGCAGCCGCTTCTGCGCAGCCGCTTCTGCGCAGCCGCTTCCGCGCAGCCGCTTCCGCGCAGCCGCTTCCGCGCAGCCGCTTCCGCGCAGCCGTTTCCGCGCAGCCGTTTCCGCGCAGCCGTTTCCGCGCAGCCGTTTCCGCGCAGCCGCTTCCGCGCAGCCGCTTCCGCGCAGCCGCTTCCGCGCAGCCGCTTCCGCGCAGCCGCTTCTGCGCAGCCGCTTCTGCGCAGCCGCTTCTGCGCAGCCGCTTCTGCGCAGTTGTTTCTGCGCAGCTGTTTCTGCGCAGCTGTTTCTGCGCAGCTGTTTCTGCGCAGCTGCATCTGCGCAGCCGCTTCTGCGCAGCCGCTTCTGCGCAGCCGCTTCTGCGCAGCCGCTTCTGCGCAGCCGCTTCTGCGCAGCTGTTTCTGCGCAGCTGTTTCTGCGCAGCTGTTTCTGCGCAGCTGTTTCTGCGCAGCTGCATCTGCGCAGCTGTTTCTGCGCAGCCGCTTCTGCGCAGCCGCTTCTGCGCAGCCGCTTCTGCGCAGCCGCTTCTGCGCAGCCGCTTCTGCGCAGCCGCTTCTGCGCAGCCGCTGCTGCGCAGCCGTTTCTGCGCAGCCGTTTCTGCGCAGCCGTTTCTGCGCAGCCGCTTCTGCGCAGCCGCTTCTGCGCAGCCGCTTCTGCGCAGGCGCTTCTGCGCAGCCGCTTCTGCGCAGCCGCTTCTGCGCAGCCGCTTCTGCGCAGCCGCTTCTGCGCAGCCGCTTCTGCGCAGCCGCTTCTGCGCAGCCGCTTCTGCGCAGCCGCTTCTGCGCAGCCGCTTCTGCGCAGCCGCTTCTGCGCAGCCGCTTCTGCGCAGCCGCTTGTGCGCAGCCGCTTGTGCGCAGCCGCTTGTGCGCAGCCGCTTCTGCGCAGCCGCTTCTGCGCAGCCGCTTCTGCGCAGCCGCTTCTGCGCAGCCGCTTCTGCGCAGCCGCTTCTGCGCAGCCGCTTCTGCGCAGCCGCTTCTGCGCAGCTGTTCCTGCGCAGCCGCTTCTGCGCAGCTGTTTCTGATTTTCTGATGAGACTGCACTGCAACAGCATGGGTGACGAACTCCGTACGCGCGCGTGGTCTAGAGATCCTACCACGCGCGTACGGGATTCAACTTTACATGTTCAACTGCCCAAAAAACATTGAACATGGAGGTACGCTCCTGTAACCGGAGGCTATAGAGTGTTTCTGCGCCGCTGTTTCTGCGCCGCTGTTTCTGCGCAGCTGTTCCTGCGCAGCTGTTCCTGCGCAGCTGTTCCTGCGCAGCTGTTCCTGCGCAGCTGTTCCTGCGCAGCTGTTCCTGTGCAGCTGTTCCTGCGCGGCTGTTCCTGCGCGGCTGTTCCTGCGCGGCTGTTTCTGCGCGGCTGATTCTGCGCGGCTGTTTCTGCGAGGCTGTTTCTGCGAGGCTGTTTCTGCGCGGCTGTTTCTGCGCAGCTGTTTCTGCGCAGCTGTTTCTGCGCAGCTGTTCCTGCGCAGCTGTTCCTGCGCAGCTGTTCCTGCGCAGCTGTTCCTGCGCAGCTGTTCCTGCGCACCTGTTCCTGCGCAGCTGTTCCTGCGCAGCTGTTCCTGCGCACCTGTTCCTGCGAACCTGTTCCTGCGCACCTGTACCTGCGCACCTGTTCCTGCGCACCTGTTCCTGCGCACCTGTTCCTGCGCAGCTGTTCCTGCGCAGCTGTTCCCGCGCACCTGTTCCCGCGCACCTGTTCCCGCGCACCTGTTCCCGCGCAGCCGTTCCCGCGCAGCCGTTCCCGCGCAGCCGTTTCCGCGCAGCCGTTTCCGCGCAGCCGTTTCCGCGCAGCCGTTTCCGCGCAGCCGCTTCCGCGCAGCCGCTTCTGCGCAGCCGTCTCCGCGCAGCTGTTTCTGATTTTCTGATGAGACTTCACTGCAACAGCATGGGTGACGAACTCCGTACGCGCGCGTGGTCTAGAGATCCTACCACGCGCGTACGGGATTCAACTTTACATGTTCAACTGCCCAAAAAACATTGAACATGGAGGTACGCTCCTGTAACCGGAGGCTATAGAGTGTTTCTGCGCCGCTGTTTCTGCGCAGCTGTTTCTGCGCAGCTGTTTCTGCGCAGCTGTTTCTGCGCAGCTGTTTCTGCGCAGCTGTTTCTGCGCAGCTGTTTCTGCGCAGCTGTTTCTGCGCAGCTGTTTCTGCGCAGCTGTCTCTGCGCAGCTGTCTCTGCGCAGCTGTCTCTGCGCAGCTGTCTCTGCGCAGCTGTTTCTGCGCAGCTGTTTCTGCGCAGCTGTTTCTGCGCAGCTGTTTCTGCGCAGCTGTTTCTGCGCAGCTGTTTCTGCGCGGCTGTTTCTGCGCAGCTGTTTCTGCGCAGCTGTTACTGCGCAGCTGTTCCTGCGCACCTGTTCCTGCGCACCTGTTCCTGCGCAGCTGTCCCTGCGCAGCTGTTCCTGCGCAGCTGTTCCTGCGCACCTGTTCCTGCGCAGCTGTTCCTGCGCACCTGTTCCTGCGCACCTGTTCCTGCGCACCTGTTCCTGCGCAGCTGTTCGTGCGCACCTGTTCCTGCGCAGCTGTTCCTGCGCAGCTGTTCCTGCGCACCTGTTCCTGCGCACCTGTTCCTGCGCAGCTGTTCCTGCGCAGCTGTTCCTGCGCAGCTGTTCCTGCGCAGCTGTTCCTGCGCAGCTGTTCCTGCGCAGCTGTTCCTGCGCAGCTGCTCCTGCACAGCTGTTCCTGCGCAGCAGCTCCTGCGCAGCTGTTTCTGCGCAGCTGTTCCTGCGCAGCTGTTTCTGCGCAGCTGTTTCTGCGCAGCTGTTTCTGCGCAGCTGTTTCTGCGCAGCTGTTTCTGCGCAGCTGCTTCTGCGCAGCTGTTTCTGCGCAGCTGTTCCTGCGCAGCTGTTTCTGCGAAGCTGTTTCTGCGCAGCTGTTTCTGCGCAGCTGTTTCTGCGCAGCCGTTCCTGCGCAGCTGTTTCTGCGCAGCTGTTTCTGCGCAGCTGTTCCTGCGCAGCTGTTTCTGCGCAGCTGTTTCTGCGCAGCTGTTTCTGCGCAGCTGTTCCTGCGCAGCTGTTTCTGCGCAGCTGTTTCTGCGCAGCTGTTTCTGCGCAGCTGTTTCTGCGAAGCTGTTTCTGCGCAGCTGTTTCTGCGCAGCTGTTTCTGCGCAGCTGTTTCTGCGCAGCTGTTCCTGCGCAGCTGTTTCTGCGCAGCT
Source organism: Schistocerca nitens (assembly GCF_023898315.1). Taxonomy (NCBI): domain Eukaryota; kingdom Metazoa; phylum Arthropoda; class Insecta; order Orthoptera; family Acrididae; genus Schistocerca; species Schistocerca nitens. The sequence continues at coordinate 20,153 of NW_026045876.1, forward strand.
GTTTCTGCGCAGCTGTTTCTGCGCAGCTGTTCCTGCGCAGCTGTTTCTGCGCAGCTGTTTCTGCGCAGCTGTTTCTGCGCAGCTGTTTCTGCGCAGCTGTTCCTGCGCAGCTGTTCCTGCGCAGCTGTTTCTGCGCAGCTGTTTCTGCGCAGCTGATCCTGCGCAGCTGTTCCTGCGCAGCTGTTCCTGCGCAGCTGTTTCTGCGCAGCTGTTTCTGCGCAGCTGTTCCTGCGCAGCTGTTCCTGCGCAGCTGTTCCTGCGCGGCTGTTCCTGCGCGGCTGTTCCTGCGCGGCTGTTCCTGCGCGGCTGTTGCTGCGCGGCTGTTGCTGCGCGGCTGTTTCTGCGCGGCTGTTTCTGCGAGGCTGTTTCTGCGCGGCTGTTTCTGCGCAGCTGTTTCTGCGCTGCTGTTTCTGCGCAGCTGTTTCTGCGCAGCTGTTCCTGCGCAGCTGTTCCTGCGCAGCTGTTCCTGCGCAGCTGTTCCTGCGCAGCTGTTCCTGCGCACCTGTTCCTGCGCAGCTGTTCCTGCGCAGCTGTTCCTGCGCAGCTGTTCCTGCGCAGCTGTTCCTGCGCACCTGTTCCTGCGCACCTATTCCTGCGCACCTGTTTTTGCGCACCTGTTTTTGCGCACCTGCTCCTGCGCACCTGTTCCTGCGCAGCTGTTCCTGCGCAGCTGTTCCTGCGCAGCTGTTCCTGCGCAGCTGTTCCTGCGCACCTGTTCCCCCGCACCTGTTCCCGCGCGGCCGTTTCCGCGCAGCCGTTTCCGCGCAGCCGTTTCCGCGCAGCCGTTTCCGCGCAGCCGTTTCCGCGCAGCCGCTTCCGGGCAGCCGCTTCCGCGCAGCCGCTTCCGCGCAGCCGCTTCTGCGCAGCCGTCTCCGCGCAGCTGTTTCTGATTTTCTGAAGAGACTTCACTGCAACAGCATGGGTGACGAACTCCGTACGCGCGCGTGGTCTAGAGATCCTACCACGCGCGTACGGGATTCAACTTTACATGTTCAACTGCCCAAAAATCATTGAACATGGAGGTACGCTCCTGTAACCGGAGGCTATAGAGTGTTTCTGCGCCGCTGTTTCTGCGCCGCTGTTTCTGCGCAGCTGTTTCTGCGCAGCTGTTTCTGCGCATCTGTTTCTGCGCAGCTGTTTCTGCGCAGATGTTTCTGCGCAGCTGTTTCTGCGCAGCTGTTTCTGCGCAGCTGTTTCTGCGCAGCTGTTTCTGCGCAGCTGTTTCTGTGCAGCTGTTTCTGCGCAGCTGTTTCTGCGCATCTGTTTCTGCGCAGCTGTTTCTGCGCAGCTGTTTCTGCGCAGCTGTTTCTGCGCAGCTGTTTCTGCGCAGCTGTTTCTGCGCAGCTGTTTCTGCGCAGCTGTATCTGCGCAGCTGTTTCTGCGCAGCTGTCTCTGTGCAGCTGTCTCTGCGCAGCTGTCTCTGCGCAGCTGTTTCTGCGCAGCTGTTTCTGCGCAGCTGTTTCTGCGCAGCTGTTTCTGCGCAGCTGTTTCTGCGCAGCTGTTTCTGCGCAGCTGTTTCTGCGCAGCTGTTCCTGCGCAGCTGTTTCTGCGCAGCTGTTTCTGCGCAGCTGTTTCTGCGCAGCTGTTCCTGCGCACCTGTTCCTGCGCACCTGTTCCTGCGCAGCTGTTCCTGCGCAGCTGTTCCTGCGCAGCTGTTCCTGCGCACCTGCTCCTGCGCACCTGTTCCTGCGCAGCTGTTCCTGCGCACCTGTTCCTCCGCACCTGTTCCTGCGCAGCTGTTCCTGCGCACCTGTTCCTGCGCAGCTGTTCCTGCGCAGCTGTTCCTACGCAGCTGTTCCTGCGCAGCTGTTCCTGCGCAGCTGCTCCTGCGCAGCTGTTTCTGCGCAGCTGTTCCTGCGCAGCTGTTTCTGCGCAGCTGTTTCTGCGCAGCTGTTTCTGCGCAGCTGTTTCTGCGCAGCTGTTTCTGCGCAGCTGTTTCTGCGCAGCTGTTCCTGCGCAGCTGTTTCTGCGCAGCTGTTTCTGCGCAGCTGTTCCTGCGCAGCTGTTTCTGCGCAGCTGTTTCTGCGCAGCTTTTTCTGCGCAGCTGTTCCTGCGCAGCTGTTTCTGCGCAGCTGTTTCTGCGCAGCTGTTCCTGCGCAGCTGTTTCTGCGAAGCTGTTTCTGTGCAGCTGTTTCTGCGCAGCTGTTTCTGCGCAGCTGTTTCTGCGCAGCTGTTCCTGCGCAGCTGTTTCTGCGCAGCTGTTCCTGCGCAGCTGTTCCTGCGCAGCTGTTCCTGCGCAGCTGTTCCTGCGCAGCTGTTTCTGCGCAGCTGTTTCTGCGCAGCTGTTCCTGCGCAGCTGTTTCTGCGCAGCTGTTTCTGCGCAGCTGTTCCTGCGCAGCTGTTCCTGCGCAGCTGTTCCTGCGCTGCTGTTCCTGCGCAGCTGTTTCTGCGCAGCTGTTCCTGCGCAGCTGTTTCTGCGCAGCTGTTCCTGCGCAGCTGTTTCTGCGCAGCTGTTCCTGCGCAGCTGTTCCTGCGCAGCTGTTCCTGCGCAGCTGTTCCTGCGCAGCTGTACCTGCGCAGCTGTTCCTGCGCAGCTGTTCCTGCGCAGCTGTTCCTGCGCAGCTGTTCCTGCGCAGCTGTTTCTGCGCAGCTGTTCCTGCGCAGCTGTACCTGCGCAGCTGTTCCTGCGCAGCTGTTCCTGCGCAGCTGTTCCTGCGCAGCTGTTCCTGCGCAGCTGTTCCTGCGCAGCTGTTCCTGCGCAGCTGTTCCTGCGCAGCTGTTCCTGCGCAGCTGTTCCTGCGCAGCTGTTCCTGCGCAGCTGTTTCTGCGCAGCTGTTTCTGCGCAGCTGTTTCTGCGCAGCTGTTTCTGCGCAGCTGTTTCTGCGCAGCTGTATCTGCGCAGCTGTATCCGCGCAGCTGTTTCTGCGCAGCTGCTTCTGCGCAGCTGCTTCTGCGCAGCTGCTTCTGCGCAGCTGCTTCTGCGCAGCTGCTTCTGCGCAGCTGCTTCTGCGCAGCTGCTTCTGCGCAGCTGCTTCTGCGCAGCCGCTTCTGCGCAGCCGTTTCTGCGCAGCCGCTTCTGCGCAGCCGTTTCTGCGCAGCCGTTTCTGCGCAGCCGTTTCTGCGCAGCCTTTTCTGCGCAGCCGTTTCTGCGCAGCCGTTTCTGCGCAGCCGTTTCTGCGCAGCCGTTTCTGCGCAGCCGTTTCTGCGCAGCCGTTTCTGCGCAGCCGTTTCTGCGCAGCTGTTCCAGCGCAGCTGTTTCTGCGAAGCTGTTTCTGCGCAGCTGTTTCTGCGCAGCTGTTTCTGCGCAGCTGTTTCTGCGCAGCTGTTCCTGCGCAGCTGTTCCTGCGCAGCTGTTTCTGCGCAGCTGTTCCTGCGCAGCTGTTCCTGCGCAGCTGTTCCTGCGCAGCTGTTCCTGCGCAGCTGTTCCTGCGCACCTGTTCCTGCGCACCTGTTTTTGCGCACCTGTTCCTGCGCAGCTGTTCCTGCGCAGCTGTTCCTGCGCAGCTGTTCCTGCGCAGCTGTTCCCGCGCAGCTGTTCCCGCGCACCTGTTCTCGCGCAGCTGTTCTCGCGCAGCCGTTTCCGCGCAGCCGTTTCCGCGCAGCCGTTTCCGCGCAGCCGCTTCCGCGCAGCCGCTTCTGCGCAGCCGTCTCCGCGCAGCTGTTTCTGATTTTCTGATGAGACTTCACTGCAACAGCATGGGTGACGAACTCCGTACGCGCGCGTGGTCTAGAGATCCTACCACGCGCGTACGGGATTCAACTTTACATGTTCAACTGCCCAAAAAACATTGAACATGGAGGTACGCTCCTGTAACCGGAGGCTATAGAGTGTTTCTGCGCCGCTGTTTCTGCGCCGCTGTTTCTGCGCAGCTGTTTCTGCGCAGCTGTTTCTGCGCAGCTGTTTCTGCGCAGCTGTTTCTGCGCAGCTGTTTCTGCGCAGCTGTTTCTGCGCAGCTTTTTCTGCGCAGCTGTTTCTGCGCAGCTGTTTCTGCGCAGCTGTTTCTTCGCAGCTGTTTCTGCGCAGCTGTCTCTGCGCAGCTGTCTCTGCGCAGCTGTTTCTGCGCAGCTGTTTCTGCGCAGCTGTTTCTGCGCAGCTGTTTCTGCGCAGCTGTTTCTGCGCAGCTGTTTCTGCGCAGCTGTTTCTGCGTAGCTGTTCCTGCGCAGCTGTTTCTGCGAAGCTGTTTCTGCGCAGCTGTTTCTGCGCAGCTGTTTCTGCGCAGCTGTTTCTGCGCAGCTGTTCCTGCGCAGCTGTTCCTGCGCAGCTGTTCCTGCGTAGCTGTTTCTGCGCAGCTGTTTCTGCGCAGCTGTTTCTGCGCAGCTGTTCCTGCACAGCTGTTTCTGCGCAGCTGTTTCTGCGCAGCTGTTCCTGCGCAGCTGTTCCTGCGCAGCTGTTTCTGCGCCGCTGTTTCTGCGCCGCTGTTTCTGCGCAGCTGTTTCTGCGCAGCTGTTTCTGCGCAGCTGTTTCTTCGCATCTGTTCCTGCGCAGCTGTTTCTGCGCAGCTGTTTCTGCGCAGCTGTTTCTGCGCAGCTGTTTCTGCGCAGCTGTTTCTGCGCAGCTGTTTCTGCGCAGCTGTTTCTGCGCAGCTGTTTCTGCGCAGCTGTAACTGCGCAGATGTCTCTGCGCAGCTGTCTCTGCGCAGCTGTCTCTGCGCAGCTGTTTCTGCGGAGCTGTTTCTGCGCAGCTGTTTCTGCGCAGCTGTTTCTGCGCAGCTGTTTCTGCGCAGCTGTTTCTGCGCAGCTGTTTCTGCGCAGCTGTTTCTGCGCAGCTGTTTCTGCGTAGCTGTTTCTGCGCAGCTGTTCCTGCGCACCTGTTCCTGCGCACCTGTTCCTGCGCACCTGTTCCTGCGCAGCTGTTCCTGCGCAGCTGTTCCTGCGCAGCTGTTCCTGCGCACCTGCTCCTGCGCACCTGTTCCTGCGCAGCTGTTCCTGCGCACCTGTTCCTCCGCACCTGTTCCTGCGCACCTGTTCCTGCGCAGCTGTTCCTGCGCAGCTGTTCCTGCGCAGCTGTTCCTGCGCAGCTGTTCCTGCGCAGCTGTTCCTGCGCAGCTGTTCCTGCGCAGCTGCTCCTGCGCAGCTGTTTCTGCGCAGCTGTTCCTGCGCAGCTGTTTCTGCGCAGCTGTTTCTGCGCAGCTGTTTCTGCGCAGCTGTTTCTGCGCAGCTGTTTCTGCGCAGCTGTTCCTGCGCAGCTGTTTTTGCGCAGCTGTTTCTGCGCAGCTGTTCCTGCGCAGCTGTTTCTGCGCAGCTGTTTCTGCGCAGCTGTTCCTGCGCAGCTGTTCCTGCGCAGCTGTTTCTGCGCCGCTGTTTCTGCGCAGCTGTTTCTGCGAAGCTGTTTCTGCGCAGCTGTTTCTGCGCAGCTGTTTCTGCGCAGTTGTTTCTGCGCAGTTGTTTCTGCGCAGCTGTTCCTGCGCAGCTGTTTCTGCGCAGCTGTTCCTGCGCAGCTGTTTCTGCGCAGCTGTTCCTGCGCAGCTGTTCCTGCGCAGCTGTTCCTGCGCAGCTGTTCCTGCGCAGCTGTTCCTGCGCAGCTGTTCCTGCGCAGCTGTTCCTGCGCAGCTGTTTCTGCGCAGCTGTTTCTGCGCAGCAGTTTCTGCGCAGCAGTTTCTGCGCAGCAGTTTCTGCGCAGCTGTTCCTGCGCAGCTGTTCCTGCGCAGCTGTTCCTGCGCAGCTGTTCCTGCGCAGCTGTTTCTGCGCAGCTGTTCCTGCGCAGCTGTTCCTGCGCAGCTGTTCCTGCGCAGCTGTTCCTGCGCAGCTGTTCCTGCGCAGCTGTTTCTGCGCAGCTGTTTCTGCGCAGCTGTTTCAGCGCAGCTGTTCCTGCGCAGCTGTTTCTGCGCAGCTGTTTCTGCGCAGCTGTTTCTGCGCAGCTGTTTCTGCGCAGCTGTTTCTGCGCAGCTGTTTCTGCGCAGCTGTTCCTTCGCAGCTGTTTCTGCGCAGCTGTTTCTGCGCAGCAGTTTCTGCGCAGCAGTTTCTGCGCAGCTGTTCCTGCGCAGCTGTTCCTGCGCAGCTGTTCCTGCGCAGCTGTTCCTGCGCAGCTGTTTCTGCGCAGCTGTTTCTGCGCAGCTGTTTCTGCGCAGCTGTTCCTGCGCAGCTGTTTCTGCGCAGCTGTTTCTGCGCAGCTGTTCCTGCGCAGCTGTTCCTGCGCAGCTGTTCCTGCGCAGCTGTTCCTGCGCAGCTGTTCCTGCGCAGCTGTTCCTGCGCAGCTGTTCCTGCGCAGCTGTTTCTGCGCAGCTGTTTCTGCGCAGCTGTTCCTGCGCAGCTGTTTCTGCGCAGCTGTTCCTGCGCAGCTGTTCCTGCGCAACTGTTCCTGCGCAGCTGTACCTGCGCAGCTGTTCCTGCGCAGCTGTTCCTGCGCAGCTGTTCCTGCGCAGCTGTTCCTGCGCAGCTGTTCCTGCGCAGCTGTACCTGCGCAGCTGTTCCTGCGCAGCTGTTCCTGCGCAGCTGTTCCTGCGCAGCTGTTCCTGCGCAGCTGTTCCTGCGCAGCTGTTCCTGCGCAGCTGTTCCTGCGCAGCTGTTTCTGCGCAGCTGTTTCTGCGCAGCTGTTCCTGCGCAGCTGTTCCTGCGCAGCTGTTCCTGCGCAGCTGTTCCTGCGCAGCTGTTCCTGCGCAGATGTTTCTGCGCAGCTGTTTCTGCGCAGCTGTTTCTGCGCAGCTGTTTCAGCGCAGCTGTATCTGCGCAGCTGTATCTGCGCAGCTGTTTCTGCGCAGCTGTTTCTGCGCAGCTGCTTCTGCGCAGCTGCTTCTGCGCAGCTGCTTCTGCGCAGCTGCTTCTGCGCAGCTGTTCCTGCGCAGCTGTTTCTGCGCAGCTGTTTCTGCGCAGCTGTTCCTGCGCAGCTGTTTCTGCGCAGCTGTTTCTGCGCAGCTTTTTCTGCGCAGCTGTTCCTGCGCAGCTGTTTCTGCGCAGCTGTTTCTGCGCAGCTGTTCCTGCGCAGCTGTTTCTGCGAAGCTGTTTCTGCGCAGCTGTTTCTGCGCAGCTGTTTCTGCGCAGCTGTTCCTGCGCAGCTGTTTCTGCGCAGCTGTTCCTGCGCAGCTGTTCCTGCGCAGCTGTTCCTGCGCACCTGTTTTTGCGCAGCTGTTCCTGCGCAGCTGTTCCTGCGCAGCTGTTCCTGCGCAGCTGTTCCCGCGCACCTATTCTCGCGCAGCTGTTCTCGCGCAGCCGTTTCCGCGCAGCCGTTTCCGCGCAGCCGTTTCCGCGCAGCCGTTTCCGCATAGCCGCTTCCGCGCAGCCGCTTCTGCGCAGCCGTCTCCGCGCAGCTGTTTCTGATTTTCTGATGAGACTTCACTGCAACAGCATGGGTGACGAACTCCGTACGCGCGCGTGGTCTAGAGATCCTACCACGCGCGTACGGGATTCAACTTTACATGTTCAACTGCCCAAAAAACATTGAACATGGAGGTACGCTCCTGTAACCGGAGGCTATAGAGTGTTTCTGCGCCGCTGTTTCTGCGCCGCTGTTTCTGCGCAGCTGTTTCTGCGCAGCTGTTTCTGCGCAGCTGTTTCTGCGCAGCTGTTTCTGCGCAGCTGTTTCTGCGCAGCTGTTTCTGCGCAGCTTTTTCTGCGCAGCTGTTTCTGCGCAGCTGTTTCTGCGAACCTGTTTCTTCGCAGCTGTTTCTGCGCAGCTGTCTCTGCGCAGCTGTTTCTGCGCAGCTGTTTCTGCGCAGCTGTTTCTGCGCAGCTGTTTCTGCGCAGCTGTTTCTGCGCAGCTGTTTCTGCGCAGCTGTTTCTGCGCAGCTGTTTCTGCGCAGCTGTTTCTGCGTAGCTGTTCCTGCGCAGCTGTTTCTGCGCAGCTGTTTCTGCGCAGCTGTTTCTGCGCAGCTGTTTCTGCGCAGCTGTTTCTGCGCAGCTGTTCCTGCGCAGCTGTTCCTGCGCAGCTGTTTCTGCGCAGCTGTTTCTGCGCAGCTGTTTCTGCGCAGCTGTTCCTGCGCAGCTGTTTCTGCGCAGCTGTTTCTGCGCAGCTGTTTCTACGCAGCTGTTTCTGCGCAGCTGTTTCTGCGCAGCTGTAACTGCGCAGATGTCTCTGCGCAGCTGTCTCTGCGCAGCTGTCTCTGCGCAGCTGTTTCTGCGGAGCTGTTTCTGCGCAGCTGTTTCTGCGCAGCTGTTTCTGCGCAGCTGTTTCTGCGCAGCTGTTTCTGCGCAGCTGTTTCTGCGCAGCTGTTTCTGCGCAGCTGTTTCTGCGCAGCTGTTTCTGCGCAGCTGTTTCTGCGCACCTGTTCCTGCGCACCTGTTCCTGCGCACCTGTTCCTGCGCACCTGTTCCTGCGCAGCTGTTCCTGCGCAGCTGTTCCTGCACAGCTGTTCCTGCGCACCTGCTCCTGCGCACCTGTTCCTGCGCAGCTGTTCCTGCGCACCTGTTCCTCCGCACCTGTTCCTGCGCACCTGTTCCTGCGCACCTGTTCCTGCGCAGCTGTTCCTGCGCAGCTGTTCCTGCGCAGCTGTTCCTGCGCAGCTGTTCATGCGCAGCTGCTCCTGCGCAGCTGTTTCTGCGCAGCTGTTCCTGCGCAACTGTTTCTGCGCAGCTGTTTCTGCGCAGCTGTTTCTGCGCAGCTGTTTCTGCGCAGCTGTTTCTGCGCAGCTGTTTCTGCGCAGCTGTTTCTGCGCAGCTGTTCCTGCGCAGCTGTTTCTGCGCAGCTGTTTCTGCGCAGCTGTTTCTGCGAAGCTGTTTCTGCGCAGCTGTTTCTGCGCAGCTGTTTCTGCGCAGCTGTTTCTGCGCAGTTGTTTCTGCGCAGTTGTTTCTGCGCAGCTGTTCCTGCGCAGCTGTTTCTGCGCAGCTGTTCCTGCGCAGCTGTTTCTGCGCAGCTGTTCCAGCGCAGCTGTTCCTGCGCAGCTGTTCCTGCGCAGCTGTTCCTGCGCAGCTGTTCCTGCGCAGCTGTTCCTGCGCAGCTGTTCCTGCGCAGCTGTTCCTGCGCAGCTGTTTCTGCGCAGCTGTTTCTGCGCAGCAGTTTCTGCGCAGCAGTTTCTGCGCAGCTGTTCCTGCGCAGCTGTTCCTGCGCAGCTGTTCCTGCGCAGCTGTTCCTGCGCAGCTGTTCCCGCGCAGCTGTTTCTGCGCAGCTGTTTCTGCGCAGCTGTTTCTGCGCAGCTGTTTCTGCGCAGCTGTTCCTGCGCAGCTGTTCCTGCACAGCTGCTCCTGCGCAGCTGTTCCTGCGCAGCTGTTCCTGCGCAGCTGTTTCTGCGCAGCTGTTTCTGCGCAGCTGTTCCTGCGCAGCTGTTTCTGCGCAGCTGTTCCTGCGCAGCTGTTCCTGCGCAGCTGCTCCTGCGCAACTGTTCCTGCGCAGCTGTACCTGCGCAGCTGTTCCTGCGCAGCTGTTCCTGCGCAGCTGTTCCTGCGCAGCTGTTCCTGCGCAGCTGTTCCTGCGCAGCTGTTCCTGCGCAGCTGTTTCTGCGCAGCTGTTTCTGCGCAGCTGTTTCTGCGCAGCTGTTCCTGCGCAGCTGTTCCTGCGCAGCTGTTCCTGCGCAGCTGTTCCTGCGCAGCTGTTCCTGCGCAGCTGTTCCTGCGCAGCTGTTTCTGCGCAGCTGTTTCTGCGCAGCTGTTTCTGCGCAGCTGTTCCTGCGCAGCTGTTCCTGCGCAGCTGTTCCTGCGCAGCTGTTCCTGCGCAGCTGTTTCTGCGCAGCTGTTTCTGCGCAGCTGTTCCTGCGCAGCTGTTTCTGCGCAGCTGTTCCTGCGCAGCTGTTCCTGCGCAGCTGCTCCTGCGCAACTGTTCCTGCGCAGCTGTTCCTGCGCAGCTGTTCCTGCGCAGCTGTTCCTGCGCAGCTGTTCCTGCGCAGCTGTTCCTGCGCAGCTGTTCCTGCGCAGCTGTTCCTGCGCAGCTGTTCCTGCGCAGCTGTTCCTGCGCAGCTGTTTCTGCGCAGCTGTTTCTGCGCAGCTGTTTCTGCGCAGCTGTTTCTGCGCAGCTGTTTCTGCGCAGCTGTTCCAGCGCAGCTGTTCCTGCGCAGCTGTTCCTGCGCAGCTGTTCCTGCGCAGCTGTTCCTGCGCAGCTGTTCCTGCGCAGCTGTTCCTGCGCAGCTGTTCCTGCGCAGCTGTTTCTGCGCAGCTGTTTCTGCGCAGCAGTTTCTGCGCAGCAGTTTCTGCGCAGCTGTTCCTGCGCAGCTGTTCCTGCGCAGCTGTTCCTGCGCAGCTGTTCCTGCGCAGCTGTTCCCGCGCAGCTGTTTCTGCGCAGCTGTTTCTGCGCAGCTGTTTCTGCGCAGCTGTTTCTGCGCAGCTGTTCCTGCGCAGCTGTTCCTGCACAGCTGCTCCTGCGCAGCTGTTCCTGCGCAGCTGTTCCTGCGCAGCTGTTTCTGCGCAGCTGTTTCTGCGCAGCTGTTCCTGCGCAGCTGTTTCTGCGCAGCTGTTCCTGCGCAGCTGTTCCTGCGCAGCTGCTCCTGCGCAACTGTTCCTGCGCAGCTGTACCTGCGCAGCTGTTCCTGCGCAGCTGTTCCTGCGCAGCTGTTCCTGCGCAGCTGTTCCTGCGCAGCTGTACCTGCGCAGCTGTTCCTGCGCAGCTGTTCCTGCGCAGCTGTTCCTGCGCAGCTGTTCCTGCGCAGCTGTTCCTGCGCAGCTGTTCCTGCGCAGCTGTTCCTGCGCAGCTGTTTCTGCGCAGCTGTTTCTGCGCAGCTGTTTCTGCGCAGCTGTTTCTGCGCAGCTGTTCCTGCGCAGCTGTTCCTGCGCAGCTGTTCCTGCGCAGCTGTTCCTGCGCAGCTGTTTCTGCGCAGCTGTTCCTGCGCAGCTGTTTCTGCGCAGCTGTTCCTGCGCAGCTGTTCCTGCGCAGCTGTTTCTGCGCAGCTGTTTCTGCGCAGCTGTTCCTGCGCAGCTGTTTCTGCGCAGCTGTTTCTGCGCAGCTGTTTCTGCGAAGCTGTTTCTGCGCAGCTGTTTCTGCGCAGCTGTTTCTGTGCAGCTGTTCCTGCGCAGCTGTTTCTGCGCAGCTGTTTCTGCGCAGCAGTTTCTGCGCAGCAGTTTCTGCGCAGCTGTTCCTGCGCAGCTGTTCCTGCGCAGCTGTTCCTGCGCAGCTGTTCCTGCGCAGCTGTTTCTGCGCAGCTGTTTCTGCGCAGCTGTTTCTGCGCAGCTGTTCCTGCGCAGCTGTTCCTGCGCAGCTGTTCCTGCGCAGCTGTTCCTGCGCAGCTGTTTCTGCGCAGCTGTTTCTGCGCAGCTGTTCCTGCGCAGCTGTTTCTGCGCAGCTGTTCCTGCGCAGCTGTTCCTGCGCAGCTGCTCCTGCGCAACTGTTCCTGCGCAGCTGTTCCTGCGCAGCTGTTCCTGCGCAGCTGTTCCTGCGCAGCTGTTCCTGCGCAGCTGTACCTGCGCAGCTGTTCCTGCGCAGCTGTTCCTGCGCAGCTGTTCCTGCGCAGCTGTTCCTGCGCAGCTGTTCCTGCGCAGCTGTTTCTGCGCAGCTGTTTCTGCGCAGCTGTTTCTGCGCAGCTGTTTCTGCGCAGCTGTTTCTGCGCAGCTGTTCCTGCGCAGCTGTTCCTGCGCAGCTGTTCCTGCGCAGCTGTTCCTGCGCAGCTGTTCCTGTGCAGCTGTTCCTGCGCAGCTGTTTCTGCGCAGCTGTTCCTGCGCAGCTGTTCCTGCGCAGCTGTTCCTGCGCAGCTGTTCCTGCGCAGCTGTTCCTGCGCAGCTGTTCCTGCGCAGCTGTTTCTGCGCAGCTGTTCCTGCGCAGCTGTTTCTGCGCAGCTGTTTCAGCGCAGCTGTATCTGCGCAGCTGTATCTGCGCAGCTGTTTCTGCGCAGCTGTTTCTGCGCAGCTGCTTCTGCGCAGCTGCTTCTGCGCAGCTGTTTCTGCGCAGCTGTTCCTGCGCAGCTGTTCCTGCGCAGCTGTTCCTGCGCAGCTGTTCCTGCGCAGCTGTTCCTGCGCACCTGTTTTTGCGCACCTGTTCCTGCGCAGCTGTTCCTGCGCAGCTGTTCCTGCGCAGCTGTTCCCGCGCAGCTGTTCCCGCGCACCTGTTCTCGCGCAGCTGTTCTCGCGCAGCCGTTTCCGCGCAGCCGTTTCCGCGCAGCCGTTTCCGCGCAGCCGCTTCCGCGCAGCCGCTTCTGCGCAGCCGTCTCCGCGCAGCTGTTTCTGATTTTCTGATGAGACTTCACTGCAACAGCATGGGTGACGAACTCCGTACGCGCGCGTGGTCTAGAGATCCTACCACGCGCGTACGGGATTCAACTTTACATGTTCAACTGCCCAAAAAACATTGAACATGGAGGTACGCTCCTGTAACCGGAGGCTATAGAGTGTTTCTGCGCCGCTGTTTCTGCGCCGCTGTTTCTGCGCAGCTGTTTCTGCGCAGCTGTTTCTGCGCAGCTGTTTCTGCGCAGCTGTTTCTGCGCAGCTGTTTCTGCGCAGCTGTTTCTGCGCAGCTGTTTCTGCGCAGCTGTTTCTTCGCAGCTGTTTCTGCGCAGCTGTCTCTGCGCAGCTGTCTCTGCGCAGCTGTTTCTTCGCAGCTGTTTCTGCGCAGCTGTTTCTGCGCAGCTGTTTCTGCGCAGCTGTTTCTGCGCAGCTGTTTCTGCGCAGCTGTTTCTGCGTAGCTGTTCCTGCGCAGCTGTTTCTGCGAAGCTGTTTCTGCGCAGCTGTTTCTGCGCAGCTGTTTCTGCGCAGCTGTTTCTGCGCAGCTGTTCCTGCGCAGCTGTTCCTGCGCAGCTGTTTCTGCGCAGCTGTTTCTGCGCAGCTGTTTCTGCGCAGCTGTTCCTGCGCAGCTGTTTCTGCGCAGCTGTTTCTGCGCAGCTGTTCCTGCGCAGCTGTTCCTGCGCAGCTGTTTCTGCGCCGCTGTTTCTGCACCGCTGTTTCTGCGCAGCTGTTTCTGCGCAGCTGTTTCTTCGCATCTGTTTCTGCGCAGCTGTTTCTGCGCAGCTGTTTCTGCGCAGCTGTTTCTGCGCAGCTGTTTCTGCGCAGCTGTTTCTGCGCAGCTGTTTCTGCGCAGCTGTTTCTGCGCAGCTGTTTCTGCGCAGCTGTTTCTGCGCAGCTGTTTCTGCGCAGCTGTAACTGCGCAGATGTCTCTGCGCAGCTGTCTCTGCGCAGCTGTCTCTGCGCAGCTGTCTCTGCGGAGCTGTTTCTGCGCAGCTGTTTCTGCGCAGCTGTTTCTGCGCAGCTGTTTCTGCGCAGCTGTTTCTGCGCAGCTGTTTCTGCGCAGCTGTTTCTGCGCAGCTGTTTCTGCGCAGCTGTTTCTGCGCAGCTGTTCCTGCGCACCTGTTCCTGCGCACCTGTTCCTGCGCACCTGTTCCTGCGCAGCTGTTCCTGCGCAGCTGTTCCTGCGCAGCTGTTCCTGCGCACCTGCTCCTGCGCACCTGTTCCTGCGCAGCTGTTCCTGCGCACCTGTTCCTCCGCACCTGTTCCTGCGCACCTGTTCCTGCGCACCTGTTCCTGCGCAGCTGTTCCTGCGCAGCTGTTCCTGCGCAGCTGTTCCTGCGCAGCTGTTCCTGCGCAGCTGCTCCTGCGCAGCTGTTTCTGCGCAGCTGTTCCTGCGCAGCTGTTCCTGCGCAGCTGTTTCTGCGCAGCTGTTTCTGCGCAGCTGTTTCTGCGCAGCTGTTTCTGCGCAGCTGTTTCTGCGCAGCTGTTTCTGCGCAGCTGTTCCTGCGCAGCTGTTTCTGTGCAGCTGTTTCTGCGCAGCTGTTCCTGCGCAGCTGTTTCTGCGCAGCTGTTTCTGCGCAGCTGTTCCTGCGCAGCTGTTCCTGCGCAGCTGTTTCTGCGCAGCTGTTTCTGCGCAGCTGTTTCTGCGAAGCTGTTTCTGCGCAGCTGTTTCTGCGCAGCTGTTTCTGCGCAGCTGTTCCTGCGCAGCTGTTTCTGCGCAGTTGTTTCTGTGCAGTTGTTTCTGTGCAGCTGTTCCTGCGCAGCTGTTTCTGCGCAGCTGTTCCTGCGCAGCTGTTTCTGCGCAGCTGTTCCTGCGCAGCTGTTCCTGCGCAGCTGTTCCTGCGCAGCTGTTCCTGCGCAGCTGTTCCTGCGCAGCTGTTCCTGCGCAGCTGTTCCTGCGCAGCTGTTATTGCGCAGCTGTTTCTGCGCAGCAGTTTCTGCGCAGCAGTTTCTGCGCAGCAGTTTCTGCGCAGCTGTTCCTGCGCAGCTGTTCCTGCGCAGCTGTTCCTGCGCAGCTGTTCCTGCGCAGCTGTTTCTGCGCAGCTGTTTCTGCGCAGCTGTTCCTGCGCAGCTGTTCCTGCGCAGCTGTTCCTGCGCAGCTGTTCCTGCGCAGCTGTTCCTGCGCAGCTGTTTCTGCGCAGCTGTTTCTGCGCAGCTGTTCCTGCGCAGCTGTTTCTGCGCAGCTGTTCCTGCGCAGCTGTTCCTGCGCAGCTGCTCCTGCGCAACTGTTCCTGCGCAGCTGTACCTGCGCAGCTGTTCCTGCGCAGCTGTTCCTGCGCAGCTGTTCCTGCGCAGCTGTACCTGCGCAGCTGTTCCTGCGCAGCTGTTCCTGCGCAGCTGTTCCTGCGCAGCTGTTCCTGCGCAGCTGTTCCTGCGCAGCTGTTTCTGCGCAGCTGTTTCTGCGAAGCTGTTTCTGCGCAGCTGTTTCTGCGCAGCTGTTCCTGCGCAGCTGTTCCTGCGCAGCTGTTCCTGCGCAGCTGTTCCTGCGCAGCTGTTTCTGCGCAGCTGTTCCTGCGCAGCTGTTCCTGCGCAGCTGTTCCTGTTCAGCTGTTCCTGCGCAGCTGTTCCTGCGCAGCTGTTCCTGCGCAGCTGTTCCTGCGCAGCTGTTCCTGCGCAGCTGTTCCTGCGCAGCTGTTTCTGCGCAGCTGTTTCTGCGCAGCTGTTTCTGCGCAGCTGCTTCTGCGCAGCTGCTTCTGCGCAGCTGCTTCTGCGCAGCTGCTTCTGCGCAGCTGCTTCTGCGCAGCTGCTTCTGCGCAGCTGTTTCTGCGCAGCTGTTTCTGCGCAGCTGTTTCTGCGCAGCTGTTTCTGCGCAGCCGTTTCTGCGCAGCCGTTTCTGCGCAGCCGTTTCTGCGCAGCCGTTTCTGCGCAGCCGTTTCTGCGCAGCCGTTTCTGCGGAGCCGTTTCTGCGCAGCCGTTTCTGCGCAGCCGTTTCTGCGCAGCCGTTTCTGCGCAGCCGTTTCTGCGCAGCCGTTTCTGCGCAGCCGTTTCTGCGCAGCCGTTTCTGCGCAGCCGTTCCTGCGCTGCTGTTTCTGCGCAGCTGTTTCTGCGAAGCTGTTTCTGCGCAGCTGTTTCTGCGCAGCTGTTCCTGCGCAGCTGTTTCTGCGCAGCTGTTCCTGCGCAGCTGTTCCTGCGCAGCTGTTCCTGCGCAGCTGTTCCTGCGCACCTGTTCCTGCGCACCTGTTTTTGCGCACCTGTTTTTGCGCACCTGTTCCTGCGCACCTGTTCCTGCGCAGCTGTTCCTGCGCAGCTGTTCCTGCGCAGCTGTTCCTGCGCAGCTGTTCCCGCGCACCTGTTCCCGCGCACCTGTTCTCGCGCAGCTGTTCTCGCGCAGCCGTTTCCGCGCAGCCGTTTCCGCGCAGCCGTTTCCGCGCAGCCGCTTCCGCGCAGCCGCTTCTGCGCAGCCGTCTCCGCGCAGCTGTTTCTGATTTTCTGATGAGACTTCACTGCAACAGCATGGGTGACGAACTCCGTACGCGCGCGTGGTCTAGAGATCCTACCACGCGCGTACGGGATTCAACTTTACATGTTCAACTGCCCAAAAAACATTGAACATGGAGGTACGCTCCTGTAACCAGAGGCTATAGAGTGTTTCTGCGCCGCTGTTTCTGCGCCGCTGTTTCTGCGCCGCTGTTTCTGCGCAGCTGTTTCTGCGCAGCTGTTTCTGCGCAGCTGTTTCTGCGCAGCTGTTTCTGCGCAGCTGTTTCTGCGCAGCTGTTTCTGCGCAGCTGTTTCTGCGCAGCTGTTTCTGCGCAGCTGTTTCTGCGCAGCTGTCTCTGCGCAGCTGTTTCTGCGCAGCTGTCTCTGCGCAGCTGTTTCTGCGCAGCTGTTTCTGCGCAGCTGTTTCTGCGCAGCTGTTTCTGCGCAGCTGTTTCTGCGCAGCTGTTTCTGCGTAGCTGTTCCTGCGCAGCTGTTTCTGCGCAGCTGTTTCTGCGCAGCTGTTTCTGCGCAGCTGTTTCTGCGCAGCTGTTCCTGCGCAGCTGTTCCTGCGCAGCTGTTTCTGCGCAGCTGTTTCTGCGCAGCTGTTTCTGCGCAGCTGTTCCTGCGCAGCTGTTCCTGCGCAGCTGTTTCTGCGCAGCTGTTTCTGCGCAGCTGTTCCTGCGCAGCTGTTTCTGCGCCGCTGTTTCTGCGCCGCTGTTTCTGCGCAGCTGTTTCTGCGCAGCTGTTTCTGCGCAGCTGTTTCTTCGCATCTGTTTCTGCGCAGCTGTTTCTGCGCAGCTGTTTCTGCGCAGCTGTTTCTGCGCAGCTGTTTCTGCGCAACTGTTTCTGCGCAGCTGTTTCTGCGCAGCTGTTTCTGCGCAGCTGTTTCTGCGCAGCTGTATCTGCGCAGCTGTCTCTGCGCAGCTGTCTCTGCGCAGCTGTTTCTGCGCAGCTGTTTCTGCGCAGCTGTTTCTGCGCAGCTGTTTCTGCGCAGCTGTTTCTGCGCAGCTGTTTCTGCGCAGCTGTTCCTGCGCAGCTGTTCCTGCGCACCTGTTCCTGCGCACCTGTTCCTGCGCAGCTGTTCCTGCGCAGCTGTTCCTGCGCAGCTGTTCCTGCGCAGCTGTTCCTGCGCAGCTGTTCCTGCGCAGCTGTTCCTGCGCACCTGCTCCTGCGCACCTGTTCCTGCGCAGCTGTTCCTGCGCACCTGTTCCTCCGCACCTGTTCCTGCGCACCTGTTCCTGCGCACCTGTTCCTGTGCAGCTGTTCCTGCGCAGCTGTTCCTGTGCAGCTGTTCCTGCGCAGCTGTTCCTGCGCAGCTGCTCCTGCGCAGCTGTTTCTGCGCAGCTGTTTCTGCGCAGCTGTTTCTGCGCAGCTGTTTCTGCGCAGCTGTTTCTGCGCAGCTGTTTCTGCGAAGCTGTTTCTGCGCAGCTGTTTCTGCGCAGCTGTTTCTGCGCAGCTGTTCCTGCGCAGCTGTTTCTGCGCAGTTGTTTCTGCGCAGTTGTTTCTGCGCAGCTGTTCCTGCGCAGCTGTTTCTGCGCAGCTGTTCCTGCGCAGCTGTTTCTGCGCAGCTGTTCCTGCGCAGCTGTTCCTGCGCAGCTGTTCCTGCGCAGCTGTTCCTGCGCAGCTGTTCCTGCGCAGCTGTTCCTGCGCAGCTGTTCCTGCGCAGCTGTTTCTGCGCAGCAGTTTCTGCGCAGCAGTTTCTGCACAGCAGTTTCTGCGCAGCTGTTCCTGCGCAGCTGTTCCTGCGCAGCTGTTCCTGCGCAGCTGTTTCTGCGCAGCTGTTTCTGCGCAGCTGTTCCTGCGCAGCTGTTCCTGCGCAGCTGTTTCTGCGCAGCTGTTCCTGCGCAGCTGTTTCTGCGCAGCTGTTCCTGCGCAGCTGTTCCTGCGCAGCTGTTCCTGCGCAGCTGTTCCTGCGCAGCTGCTCCTGCGCAGCTGTACCTGCGCAGCTGTTCCTGCGCAGCTGTTCCTGCGCAGCTGTTCCTGCGCAGCTGTTTCTGCGCAGCTGTTCCTGCGCAGCTGTACCTGCGCAGCTGTTCCTGCGCAGCTGTTCCTGCGCAGCTGTTCCTGCGCAGCTGTTCCTGCGCAGCTGTTCCTGCGCAACTGTTCCTGCGCAGCTGTTCCTGCGCAGCTGTTCCTGCGCAGCTGTTCCTGCGCAGCTGTTTCTGCGCAGCTGTTCCTGCGCAGCTGTTCCTGCGCAGCTGTTCCTGCGCAGCCGTTTCTGCGCAGCCGTTTCTGCGCAGCCGCTTCTGCGCAGCCGCTTCTGCGCAGCCGCTTCTGCGCAGCCGCTTCTGCGCAGCCGCTTCTGCGCAGCCGCTTCTGCGCAGCCGCTTCTGCGCAGCCGCTTCTGCGCAGCCGCTTCTGCGCAGCCGCTTGTGCGCAGCCGCTTCTGCGCAGCCGCTTCTGCGCAGCCGCTTCTGCGCAGCCGCTTCTGCGCAGCCGTTTCTGCGCAGCCGTTTCTGCGCAGCCGTTTCTGCGCAGCCGCTTCTCCGCAGCCGCTTCTGCGCAGCCGCTTCTGCGCAGCCGCTTCTGCGCAGCCGCTTCTGCGCAGCCGCTTCTGCGCAGCCGCTTCTGCGCAGCCGCTTCTGCGCAGCCGCTTCTGCGCAGCCGCTTCTGCGCAGCCGCTTCTGCGCAGCCGCTTCTGCGCAGCCGCTTCTGCGCAGCCGCTTCTGCGCAGCCGCTTCTGCGCAGCTGTTCCTGCGCAGCCGCTTCTGCGCAGCTGTTTCTGATTTTCTGATGAGACTCCACTGCAACAGCATGGGTGACGAACTCCGTACGCGCGCGTGGTCTAGAGATCCTACCACGCGCGTACGGGATTCAACTTTACATGTTCAACTGCCCAAAAAACATTGAACATGGAGGTACGCTCCTGTAACCGGAGGCTATAGAGTGTTTCTGCGCCGCTGTTTCTGCGCCGCTGTTTCTGCGCAGCTGTTTCTGCGCAGCTGTTCCTGCGCAGCTGTTCCTGCGCAGCTGTTCCTGCGCAGCTGTTCCTGCGCAGCTGTTCCTGTGCAGCTGTTCCTGCGCAGCTGTTCCTGCGCAGCTGTTCCTGCGTAGCTGTTCCTGCGCAGCTGTTCCTGCGCAGCTGTTTCTGCGCAGCTGTTCCTGCGCAGCTGTTCCTGCGCAGCTGTTTCTGCGCAGCTGTTTCTGCGCAGCTGTTTCTGCGCAGCTGTTCCTGCGCAGCTGTTTCTGCGCAGCTGTTTCTGCGCAGCTGTTTCTGCGCAGCTGTTTCTGCGCAGCTGTTTCTGCGCAGCTGTATCTGCGCAGCTGTATCTGCGCAGCTGTTTCTGCGCAGCTGTTTCTGCGCAGCTGTATCTGCGCAGCTGTATCTGCGCAGCTGTTTCTGCGCGGCTGTTTCTGCGCGGCTGTTTCTGCGCAGCTGTTTCTGCGCAGCTGTTTCTGCGCACTGTTTCTGCGCAGCTGTTTCTGCGCAGCTGTTTCTGCGCAGCTGTTTCTGCGCAGCTGCTTCAGCGCAGCTGTTTCTGCGCAGCTGCTTCTGCGCAGCTGTTTCTGCGCAGCTGTTTCTGCGCAGCTGTTTCTGCGCAGCTGTTTCTGCGCAGCTGTTTCTGCGCAGCCGTTTCTGCGCAGCCGTTTCTGCGCAGCCGTTTCTGCGCAGCCGTTTCTGCGCAGCCGTTTCTGCGCAGCCGTTTCTGCGCAGCCGTTTCTGCGCAGCCGTTTCTGCGCAGCCGTTTCTGCGCAGCCGTTTCTGCGCAGCCGTTTCTGCGCAGCCGTTTCTGCGCATACGTTTCTGCGCAGCCGTTTCTGCGCAGCCGTTTCTCCGCAGCCGTTTCTGCGCAGCCGTTTCTGCGCAGCTGTATCTGCGCAGCTGTATCTGCGCAGCTGTATCTGCGCAGCTGTTTCTGCGCAGCTGTTTCTGCGCAGCTGCTTCTGCGCAGCTGCTTCTGCGCAGCTGCTTCTGCGCAGCTGCTTCTGCGCAGCTGATTCTGCGCAGCTGCTTCTGCGCAGCTGCTTCTGCGCAGCTGTTTCTGCGCAGTCGTTTCTGCGCAGCCGTTTCTGCGCAGCCGTTTCTGCGCAGCCGTTTCTGCGCAGCCGTTTCTGCGCAGCCGTTTCTGCGCAGCCGTTCCTGCGCAGCCGTTTCTGCGCAGCCGTTTCTGCGCAGCCGTTTCTGCGCAGCCGCTTCTGCGCAGCCGCTTCTGCGCAGCCGCTTCTGCGCAGCCGCTTCTGCGCAGCCGCTTCTGCGCAGCCGCTTCTGCGCAGCCGCTTCTGCGCAGCCGCTTCTGCGCAGCCGCTTCTGCGCAGCCGCTTCTGCGCAGCCGCTTCTGCGCAGCCGCTTCTGCGCAGCCGTTCCTGCGAAGCCGTTCCTGCGCAGCCGTTCCTGCGCAGCCGTTCCTGCGCAGCCGTTCCTGCGCAGCCGTTCCTGCGCAGCCGTTCCTGCGCAGCCGTTCCTGCGCAGCCGTTCCTGCGCAGCCGTATCTGCGCAGCCGTTTCTGCGCAGCCGTTTCTGCGCAGCCGTTTCTGCGCAGCCGTTTCTGCGCAGCCGTTTCTGCGCAGCCGCTTCTGCGCAGCCGCTTCTGCGCAGCCGCTTCTGCGCAGCCGCTTCTGCGCAGCCGCTTCTGCGCAGCCGCTTCTGCGCAGCCGCTTCTGCGCAGCCGCTTCTGCGCAGCCGCTTCTGCGCAGCCGCTTCTGCGCAGCCGTTTCTGCGCAGCCGTTTCTGCGCAGCCGTTTCTGCGCAGCCGTTTCTGCGCAGCCGTTACTGCGCAGCCGTTTCTGCGCAGCCGCTTCTGCGCAGCCGCTTCTGCGCAGCCGCTACTGCGCAGCCGCTACTGCGCAGCCGCTTCTGCGCAGCCGCTTCTGCGCAGCCGCTTCTGCGCAGCCGCTTCTGCGCAGCCGCTTCTGCGCAGCCGCTTCTGCGCAGCCGCTTCTGCGCAGCCGCTTCTGCGCAGCCGCTTCTGCGCAGCCGCTTCTGCGCAGCCGCTTCTGCGCAGCCGCTTCTGCGCAGCCGCTTCTGCGCAGCCGCTTCTGCGCAGCCGCTTATGCGCAGCTGTTCCTGCGCAGCCGTTCCTGCGCAGCCGTTTCTGCGAAGCCGTTTCTGCGCAGCCGCTTCTGCGCAGCTGTTTCTGATTTTCTGATGAGACTTCACTGCAACAGCATGGGTGACGAACTCCGTACGCGCGCGTGGTCTAGAGATCCTACCACGTGCGTACGGGATTTAACTTTACATGTTCAACTGCCCAAAAAACATTGAACATGGAGGTACGCTCCTGTAACCGGAGGCTATAGAGTGTTTCTGCGCCGCTGTTTCTGCGCCGCTGTTTCTGCGCCGCTGTTTCTGCGCAGCTGTTTCTGCAGCTGTTTCTGCGCAGCTGTTTCTGCGCAGCTGTTTCTGCGCAGCTGTTGCTGCGCAGCTGTTCCTGCGCAGCTGTTCCTGCGCAGCTGTACCTGCGCAGCTGTTTCTGCGCAGCTGTTCCTGCGCAGCTGTTCCTGCGCAGCTGTTCCTGCGCAGCTGTTCCTGCGCAGCTGTTTCTGCGCAGCTGTTTCTGCGCACCTGTTTCTGCGCAGCTGTTCCTGCGCAGCTGTTCCTGCGCAGCTGTTTCTGCGCAGCTGTTTCTGC
>NW_026045877.1:0-24248 GCF_023898315.1 Schistocerca nitens
AGGACGCATCTTGTCCCTGGTGTCCAGCGGAGGGCCTGTGCGTGGTGTGGCAGTGTCGTGCTGGAGGGCGCCACTGGTAGCATGTGGGCTTCCTCGCCTCGCCTCGCCTCGCGTCGCCTCGCCTCGCCTCACACCAGGTGTGTGCGTAGTTTGCAGTGCATTCGCACCATTCCCATCCCTGTCCCCGTCCCCGTCCCGACTTGTCCCGACTTTGCTCGACTGCCGCTCGCTGCCGCTCGGGTCGTGGTCCATATGACAGCGCAAGCACGACAAACGTCTGCGGGACGAGACGAGACGAGACGACTAAGGAATAAATTCGTGATTACAAAAAATTGGAACTCTACACTCCTACACAAAAATAGGCGGTGACGTGTTTCAGAAATCACCTGCCGATTCGTACTGTTTTGTCGTTTTCAAAGTCTTCTTGGCAAACTTGGTTAGCACATTCTCCCTCAAACTGAGTTAATTACTGCATTTTCGTACCATTACAGTAGTGTAAAAGGCTTAAGGAAGCATCTTTGTCACAACAGAAAGGTAGTTTGAAAATTGGGCTGGCAGGGGTAGCGACATAATAACAAAAAAAAAATGGAAGGCAGCCAACAGCACCCGGGTTTCCCAGGCGGTCACCCATCCAAGTACTAACCGGGCCCGATGATGCTTAACTTCGGTGATCGGACGAGAACCGGTGTATTCATCATGGTATGGCCGTTGGCGCTCATCTAATGTAGGAGCACGGCAGAATCCGCGTTCGGCTTTTCTCCCAACACACAAAATGTTAGTTTTCGACCGCATTTGACGAAAGCACTTCCTTCCGCAACAGCCAGTTCCTCGAGGACGGCGCGGGGGGCGCGCCCGGCGTCCCAGCAGAGCGACGGCCGAATTAGCGGGCGCACCGCCGCGTGTGTGAGACGCACTGCTGCTCGTTGCACCTCCTGTCATTCGCTGCGCGCGTGCAGCCTTCGACACTAGCGGAGGACGCATCTTGTCCCTGGTGTCCAGCGGAGGGCCTGTGCGTGGTGTGGCAGTGTCGTGCTGGAGGGCGCCACTGGTAGCATGTGGGCTTCCTCGCCTCGCCTCGCCTCGCGTCGCCTCGCCTCGCCTCACACCAGGTGTGTGCGTAGTTTGCAGTGCATTCGCACCATTCCCATCCCTGTCCCCGTCCCCGTCCCGACTTGTCCCGACTTTGCTCGACTGCCGCTCGCTGCCGCTCGGGTCGTGGTCCATATGACAGCGCAAGCACGACAAACGTCTGCGGGACGAGACGAGACGAGACGACTAAGGAATAAATTCGTGATTACAAAAAATTGGAACTCTACACTCCTACACAAAAATAGGCGGTGACGTGTTTCAGAAATCACCTGCCGATTCGTACTGTTTTGTCGTTTTCAAAGTCTTCTTGGCAAACTTGGTTAGCACATTCTCCCTCAAACTGAGTTAATTACTGCATTTTCGTACCATTACAGTAGTGTAAAAGGCTTAAGGAAGCATCTTTGTCACAACAGAAAGGTAGTTTGAAAATTGGGCTGGCAGGGGTAGCGACATAATAACAAAAAAAAATGGAAGGCAGCCAACAGCACCCGGGTTTCCCAGGCGGTCACCCATCCAAGTACTAACCGGGCCCGATGATGCTTAACTTCGGTGATCGGACGAGAACCGGTGTATTCATCATGGTATGGCCGTTGGCGCTCATCTAATGTAGGAGCACGGCAGAATCCGCGTTCGGCTTTTCTCCCAACACACAAAATGTTAGTTTTCGACCGCATTTGACGAAAGCACTTCCTTCCGCAACAGCCAGTTCCTCGAGGACGGCGCGGGGGGCGCGCCCGGCGTCCCAGCAGAGCGACGGCCGAATTAGCGGGCGCACCGCCGCGTGTGTGACACGCACTGCTGCTCGTTGCACCTCCTGTCATTCGCTGCGCGCGTGCAGCCTTCGACACTAGCGGAGGACGCATCTTGTCCCTGGTGTCCAGCGGAGGGCCTGTGCGTGGTGTGGCAGTGTCGTGCTGGAGGGCGCCACTGGTAGCATGTGGGCTTCCTCGCCTCGCCTCGCCTCGCGTCGCCTCGCCTCGCCTCACACCAGGTGTGTGCGTAGTTTGCAGTGCATTCGCACCATTCCCATCCCTGTCCCCGTCCCCGTCCCGACTTGTCCCGACTTTGCTCGACTGCCGCTCGCTGCCGCTCGGGTCGTGGTCCATATGACAGCGCAAGCACGACAAACGTCTGCGGGACGAGACGAGACGAGACGACTAAGGAATAAATTCGTGATTACAAAAAATTGGAACTCTACACTCCTACACAAAAATAGGCGGTGACGTGTTTCAGAAATCACCTGCCGATTCGTACTGTTTTGTCGTTTTCAAAGTCTTCTTGGCAAACTTGGTTAGCACATTCTCCCTCAAACTGAGTTAATTACTGCATTTTCGTACCATTACAGTAGTGTAAAAGGCTTAAGGAAGCATCTTTGTCACAACAGAAAGGTAGTTTGAAAATTGGGCTGGCAGGGGTAGCGACATAATAACAAAAAAAAAATGGAAGGCAGCCAACAGCACCCGGGTTTCCCAGGCGGTCACCCATCCAAGTACTAACCGGGCCCGATGATGCTTAACTTCGGTGATCGGACGAGAACCGGTGTATTCATCATGGTATGGCCGTTGGCGCTCATCTAATGTAGGAGCACGGCAGAATCCGCGTTCGGCTTTTCTCCCAACACACAAAATGTTAGTTTTCGACCGCATTTGACGAAAGCACTTCCTTCCGCAACAGCCAGTTCCTCGAGGACGGCGCGGGGGGCGCGCCCGGCGTCCCAGCAGAGCGACGGCCGAATTAGCGGGCGCACCGCCGCGTGTGTGAGACGCACTGCTGCTCGTTGCACCTCCTGTCATTCGCTGCGCGCGTGCAGCCTTCGACACTAGCGGAGGACGCATCTTGTCCCTGGTGTCCAGCGGAGGGCCTGTGCGTGGTGTGGCAGTGTCGTGCTGGAGGGCGCCACTGGTAGCATGTGGGCTTCCTCGCCTCGCCTCGCCTCGCGTCGCCTCGCCTCGCCTCACACCAGGTGTGTGCGTAGTTTGCAGTGCATTCGCACCATTCCCATCCCTGTCCCCGTCCCCGTCCCGACTTGTCCCGACTTTGCTCGACTGCCGCTCGCTGCCGCTCGGGTCGTGGTCCATATGACAGCGCAAGCACGACAAACGTCTGCGGGACGAGACGAGACGAGACGACTAAGGAATAAATTCGTGATTACAAAAAATTGGAACTCTACACTCCTACACAAAAATAGGCGGTGACGTGTTTCAGAAATCACCTGCCGATTCGTACTGTTTTGTCGTTTTCAAAGTCTTCTTGGCAAACTTGGTTAGCACATTCTCCCTCAAACTGAGTTAATTACTGCATTTTCGTACCATTACAGTAGTGTAAAAGGCTTAAGGAAGCATCTTTGTCACAACAGAAAGGTAGTTTGAAAATTGGGCTGGCAGGGGTAGCGACATAATAACAAAAAAAAATGGAAGGCAGCCAACAGCACCCGGGTTTCCCAGGCGGTCACCCATCCAAGTACTAACCGGGCCCGATGATGCTTAACTTCGGTGATCGGACGAGAACCGGTGTATTCATCATGGTATGGCCGTTGGCGCTCATCTAATGTAGGAGCACGGCAGAATCCGCGTTCGGCTTTTCTCCCAACACACAAAATGTTAGTTTTCGACCGCATTTGACGAAAGCACTTCCTTCCGCAACAGCCAGTTCCTCGAGGACGGCGCGGGGGGCGCGCCCGGCGTCCCAGCAGAGCGACGGCCGAATTAGCGGGCGCACCGCCGCGTGTGTGAGACGCACTGCTGCTCGTTGCACCTCCTGTCATTCGCTGCGCGCGTGCAGCCTTCGACACTAGCGGAGGACGCATCTTGTCCCTGGTGTCCAGCGGAGGGCCTGTGCGTGGTGTGGCAGTGTCGTGCTGGAGGGCGCCACTGGTAGCATGTGGGCTTCCTCGCCTCGCCTCGCCTCGCGTCGCCTCGCCTCGCCTCACACCAGGTGTGTGCGTAGTTTGCAGTGCATTCGCACCATTCCCATCCCTGTCCCCGTCCCCGTCCCGACTTGTCCCGACTTTGCTCGACTGCCGCTCGCTGCCGCTCGGGTCGTGGTCCATATGACAGCGCAAGCACGACAAACGTCTGCGGGACGAGACGAGACGAGACGACTAAGGAATAAATTCGTGATTACAAAAAATTGGAACTCTACACTCCTACACAAAAATAGGCGGTGACGTGTTTCAGAAATCACCTGCCGATTCGTACTGTTTTGTCGTTTTCAAAGTCTTCTTGGCAAACTTGGTTAGCACATTCTCCCTCAAACTGAGTTAATTACTGCATTTTCGTACCATTACAGTAGTGTAAAAGGCTTAAGGAAGCATCTTTGTCACAACAGAAAGGTAGTTTGAAAATTGGGCTGGCAGGGGTAGCGACATAATAACAAAAAAAAATGGAAGGCAGCCAACAGCACCCGGGTTTCCCAGGCGGTCACCCATCCAAGTACTAACCGGGCCCGATGATGCTTAACTTCGGTGATCGGACGAGAACCGGTGTATTCATCATGGTATGGCCGTTGGCGCTCATCTAATGTAGGAGCACGGCAGAATCCGCGTTCGGCTTTTCTCCCAACACACAAAATGTTAGTTTTCGACCGCATTTGACGAAAGCACTTCCTTCCGCAACAGCCAGTTCCTCGAGGACGGCGCGGGGGGCGCGCCCGGCGTCCCAGCAGAGCGACGGCCGAATTAGCGGGCGCACCGCCGCGTGTGTGACACGCACTGCTGCTCGTTGCACCTCCTGTCATTCGCTGCGCGCGTGCAGCCTTCGACACTAGCGGAGGACGCATCTTGTCCCTGGTGTCCAGCGGAGGGCCTGTGCGTGGTGTGGCAGTGTCGTGCTGGAGGGCGCCACTGGTAGCATGTGGGCTTCCTCGCCTCGCCTCGCCTCGCGTCGCCTCGCCTCGCCTCACACCAGGTGTGTGCGTAGTTTGCAGTGCATTCGCACCATTCCCATCCCTGTCCCCGTCCCCGTCCCGACTTGTCCCGACTTTGCTCGACTGCCGCTCGCTGCCGCTCGGGTCGTGGTCCATATGACAGCGCAAGCACGACAAACGTCTGCGGGACGAGACGAGACGAGACGACTAAGGAATAAATTCGTGATTACAAAAAATTGGAACTCTACACTCCTACACAAAAATAGGCGGTGACGTGTTTCAGAAATCACCTGCCGATTCGTACTGTTTTGTCGTTTTCAAAGTCTTCTTGGCAAACTTGGTTAGCACATTCTCCCTCAAACTGAGTTAATTACTGCATTTTCGTACCATTACAGTAGTGTAAAAGGCTTAAGGAAGCATCTTTGTCACAACAGAAAGGTAGTTTGAAAATTGGGCTGGCAGGGGTAGCGACATAATAACAAAAAAAAATGGAAGGCAGCCAACAGCACCCGGGTTTCCCAGGCGGTCACCCATCCAAGTACTAACCGGGCCCGATGATGCTTAACTTCGGTGATCGGACGAGAACCGGTGTATTCATCATGGTATGGCCGTTGGCGCTCATCTAATGTAGGAGCACGGCAGAATCCGCGTTCGGCTTTTCTCCCAACACACAAAATGTTAGTTTTCGACCGCATTTGACGAAAGCACTTCCTTCCGCAACAGCCAGTTCCTCGAGGACGGCGCGGGGGGCGCGCCCGGCGTCCCAGCAGAGCGACGGCCGAATTAGCGGGCGCACCGCCGCGTGTGTGAGACGCACTGCTGCTCGTTGCACCTCCTGTCATTCGCTGCGCGCGTGCAGCCTTCGACACTAGCGGAGGACGCATCTTGTCCCTGGTGTCCAGCGGAGGGCCTGTGCGTGGTGTGGCAGTGTCGTGCTGGAGGGCGCCACTGGTAGCATGTGGGCTTCCTCGCCTCGCCTCGCCTCGCGTCGCCTCGCCTCGCCTCACACCAGGTGTGTGCGTAGTTTGCAGTGCATTCGCACCATTCCCATCCCTGTCCCCGTCCCCGTCCCGACTTGTCCCGACTTTGCTCGACTGCCGCTCGCTGCCGCTCGGGTCGTGGTCCATATGACAGCGCAAGCACGACAAACGTCTGCGGGACGAGACGAGACGAGACGACTAAGGAATAAATTCGTGATTACAAAAAATTGGAACTCTACACTCCTACACAAAAATAGGCGGTGACGTGTTTCAGAAATCACCTGCCGATTCGTACTGTTTTGTCGTTTTCAAAGTCTTCTTGGCAAACTTGGTTAGCACATTCTCCCTCAAACTGAGTTAATTACTGCATTTTCGTACCATTACAGTAGTGTAAAAGGCTTAAGGAAGCATCTTTGTCACAACAGAAAGGTAGTTTGAAAATTGGGCTGGCAGGGGTAGCGACATAATAACAAAAAAAAATGGAAGGCAGCCAACAGCACCCGGGTTTCCCAGGCGGTCACCCATCCAAGTACTAACCGGGCCCGATGATGCTTAACTTCGGTGATCGGACGAGAACCGGTGTATTCATCATGGTATGGCCGTTGGCGCTCATCTAATGTAGGAGCACGGCAGAATCCGCGTTCGGCTTTTCTCCCAACACACAAAATGTTAGTTTTCGACCGCATTTGACGAAAGCACTTCCTTCCGCAACAGCCAGTTCCTCGAGGACGGCGCGGGGGGCGCGCCCGGCGTCCCAGCAGAGCGACGGCCGAATTAGCGGGCGCACCGCCGCGTGTGTGACACGCACTGCTGCTCGTTGCACCTCCTGTCATTCGCTGCGCGCGTGCAGCCTTCGACACTAGCGGAGGACGCATCTTGTCCCTGGTGTCCAGCGGAGGGCCTGTGCGTGGTGTGGCAGTGTCGTGCTGGAGGGCGCCACTGGTAGCATGTGGGCTTCCTCGCCTCGCCTCGCCTCGCGTCGCCTCGCCTCGCCTCACACCAGGTGTGTGCGTAGTTTGCAGTGCATTCGCACCATTCCCATCCCTGTCCCCGTCCCCGTCCCGACTTGTCCCGACTTTGCTCGACTGCCGCTCGCTGCCGCTCGGGTCGTGGTCCATATGACAGCGCAAGCACGACAAACGTCTGCGGGACGAGACGAGACGAGACGACTAAGGAATAAATTCGTGATTACAAAAAATTGGAACTCTACACTCCTACACAAAAATAGGCGGTGACGTGTTTCAGAAATCACCTGCCGATTCGTACTGTTTTGTCGTTTTCAAAGTCTTCTTGGCAAACTTGGTTAGCACATTCTCCCTCAAACTGAGTTAATTACTGCATTTTCGTACCATTACAGTAGTGTAAAAGGCTTAAGGAAGCATCTTTGTCACAACAGAAAGGTAGTTTGAAAATTGGGCTGGCAGGGGTAGCGACATAATAACAAAAAAAAATGGAAGGCAGCCAACAGCACCCGGGTTTCCCAGGCGGTCACCCATCCAAGTACTAACCGGGCCCGATGATGCTTAACTTCGGTGATCGGACGAGAACCGGTGTATTCATCATGGTATGGCCGTTGGCGCTCATCTAATGTAGGAGCACGGCAGAATCCGCGTTCGGCTTTTCTCCCAACACACAAAATGTTAGTTTTCGACCGCATTTGACGAAAGCACTTCCTTCCGCAACAGCCAGTTCCTCGAGGACGGCGCGGGGGGCGCGCCCGGCGTCCCAGCAGAGCGACGGCCGAATTAGCGGGCGCACCGCCGCGTGTGTGACACGCACTGCTGCTCGTTGCACCTCCTGTCATTCGCTGCGCGCGTGCAGCCTTCGACACTAGCGGAGGACGCATCTTGTCCCTGGTGTCCAGCGGAGGGCCTGTGCGTGGTGTGGCAGTGTCGTGCTGGAGGGCGCCACTGGTAGCATGTGGGCTTCCTCGCCTCGCCTCGCCTCGCGTCGCCTCGCCTCGCCTCACACCTTTGCTCGACTGCCGCTCGCTGCCGCTCGGGTCGTGGTCCATATGACAGCGCAAGCACGACAAACGTCTGCGGGACGAGACGAGACGAGACGACTAAGGAATAAATTCGTGATTACAAAAAATTGGAACTCTACACTCCTACACAAAAATAGGCGGTGACGTGTTTCAGAAATCACCTGCCGATTCGTACTGTTTTGTCGTTTTCAAAGTCTTCTTGGCAAACTTGGTTAGCACATTCTCCCTCAAACTGAGTTAATTACTGCATTTTCGTACCATTACAGTAGTGTAAAAGGCTTAAGGAAGCATCTTTGTCACAACAGAAAGGTAGTTTGAAAATTGGGCTGGCAGGGGTAGCGACATAATAACAAAAAAAAATGGAAGGCAGCCAACAGCACCCGGGTTTCCCAGGCGGTCACCCATCCAAGTACTAACCGGGCCCGATGATGCTTAACTTCGGTGATCGGACGAGAACCGGTGTATTCATCATGGTATGGCCGTTGGCGCTCATCTAATGTAGGAGCACGGCAGAATCCGCGTTCGGCTTTTCTCCCAACACACAAAATGTTAGTTTTCGACCGCATTTGACGAAAGCACTTCCTTCCGCAACAGCCAGTTCCTCGAGGACGGCGCGGGGGGCGCGCCCGGCGTCCCAGCAGAGCGACGGCCGAATTAGCGGGCGCACCGCCGCGTGTGTGAGACGCACTGCTGCTCGTTGCACCTCCTGTCATTCGCTGCGCGCGTGCAGCCTTCGACACTAGCGGAGGACGCATCTTGTCCCTGGTGTCCAGCGGAGGGCCTGTGCGTGGTGTGGCAGTGTCGTGCTGGAGGGCGCCACTGGTAGCATGTGGGCTTCCTCGCCTCGCCTCGCCTCGCGTCGCCTCGCCTCGCCTCACACCAGGTGTGTGCGTAGTTTGCAGTGCATTCGCACCATTCCCATCCCTGTCCCCGTCCCCGTCCCGACTTGTCCCGACTTTGCTCGACTGCCGCTCGCTGCCGCTCGGGTCGTGGTCCATATGACAGCGCAAGCACGACAAACGTCTGCGGGACGAGACGAGACGAGACGACTAAGGAATAAATTCGTGATTACAAAAAATTGGAACTCTACACTCCTACACAAAAATAGGCGGTGACGTGTTTCAGAAATCACCTGCCGATTCGTACTGTTTTGTCGTTTTCAAAGTCTTCTTGGCAAACTTGGTTAGCACATTCTCCCTCAAACTGAGTTAATTACTGCATTTTCGTACCATTACAGTAGTGTAAAAGGCTTAAGGAAGCATCTTTGTCACAACAGAAAGGTAGTTTGAAAATTGGGCTGGCAGGGGTAGCGACATAATAACAAAAAAAAATGGAAGGCAGCCAACAGCACCCGGGTTTCCCAGGCGGTCACCCATCCAAGTACTAACCGGGCCCGATGATGCTTAACTTCGGTGATCGGACGAGAACCGGTGTATTCATCATGGTATGGCCGTTGGCGCTCATCTAATGTAGGAGCACGGCAGAATCCGCGTTCGGCTTTTCTCCCAACACACAAAATGTTAGTTTTCGACCGCATTTGACGAAAGCACTTCCTTCCGCAACAGCCAGTTCCTCGAGGACGGCGCGGGGGGCGCGCCCGGCGTCCCAGCAGAGCGACGGCCGAATTAGCGGGCGCACCGCCGCGTGTGTGAGACGCACTGCTGCTCGTTGCACCTCCTGTCATTCGCTGCGCGCGTGCAGCCTTCGACACTAGCGGAGGACGCATCTTGTCCCTGGTGTCCAGCGGAGGGCCTGTGCGTGGTGTGGCAGTGTCGTGCTGGAGGGCGCCACTGGTAGCATGTGGGCTTCCTCGCCTCGCCTCGCCTCGCGTCGCCTCGCCTCGCCTCACACCAGGTGTGTGCGTAGTTTGCAGTGCATTCGCACCATTCCCATCCCTGTCCCCGTCCCCGTCCCGACTTGTCCCGACTTTGCTCGACTGCCGCTCGCTGCCGCTCGGGTCGTGGTCCATATGACAGCGCAAGCACGACAAACGTCTGCGGGACGAGACGAGACGAGACGACTAAGGAATAAATTCGTGATTACAAAAAATTGGAACTCTACACTCCTACACAAAAATAGGCGGTGACGTGTTTCAGAAATCACCTGCCGATTCGTACTGTTTTGTCGTTTTCAAAGTCTTCTTGGCAAACTTGGTTAGCACATTCTCCCTCAAACTGAGTTAATTACTGCATTTTCGTACCATTACAGTAGTGTAAAAGGCTTAAGGAAGCATCTTTGTCACAACAGAAAGGTAGTTTGAAAATTGGGCTGGCAGGGGTAGCGACATAATAACAAAAAAAAAATGGAAGGCAGCCAACAGCACCCGGGTTTCCCAGGCGGTCACCCATCCAAGTACTAACCGGGCCCGATGATGCTTAACTTCGGTGATCGGACGAGAACCGGTGTATTCATCATGGTATGGCCGTTGGCGCTCATCTAATGTAGGAGCACGGCAGAATCCGCGTTCGGCTTTTCTCCCAACACACAAAATGTTAGTTTTCGACCGCATTTGACGAAAGCACTTCCTTCCGCAACAGCCAGTTCCTCGAGGACGGCGCGGGGGGCGCGCCCGGCGTCCCAGCAGAGCGACGGCCGAATTAGCGGGCGCACCGCCGCGTGTGTGAGACGCACTGCTGCTCGTTGCACCTCCTGTCATTCGCTGCGCGCGTGCAGCCTTCGACACTAGCGGAGGACGCATCTTGTCCCTGGTGTCCAGCGGAGGGCCTGTGCGTGGTGTGGCAGTGTCGTGCTGGAGGGCGCCACTGGTAGCATGTGGGCTTCCTCGCCTCGCCTCGCCTCGCGTCGCCTCGCCTCGCCTCACACCAGGTGTGTGCGTAGTTTGCAGTGCATTCGCACCATTCCCATCCCTGTCCCCGTCCCCGTCCCGACTTGTCCCGACTTTGCTCGACTGCCGCTCGCTGCCGCTCGGGTCGTGGTCCATATGACAGCGCAAGCACGACAAACGTCTGCGGGACGAGACGAGACGAGACGACTAAGGAATAAATTCGTGATTACAAAAAATTGGAACTCTACACTCCTACACAAAAATAGGCGGTGACGTGTTTCAGAAATCACCTGCCGATTCGTACTGTTTTGTCGTTTTCAAAGTCTTCTTGGCAAACTTGGTTAGCACATTCTCCCTCAAACTGAGTTAATTACTGCATTTTCGTACCATTACAGTAGTGTAAAAGGCTTAAGGAAGCATCTTTGTCACAACAGAAAGGTAGTTTGAAAATTGGGCTGGCAGGGGTAGCGACATAATAACAAAAAAAAATGGAAGGCAGCCAACAGCACCCGGGTTTCCCAGGCGGTCACCCATCCAAGTACTAACCGGGCCCGATGATGCTTAACTTCGGTGATCGGACGAGAACCGGTGTATTCATCATGGTATGGCCGTTGGCGCTCATCTAATGTAGGAGCACGGCAGAATCCGCGTTCGGCTTTTCTCCCAACACACAAAATGTTAGTTTTCGACCGCA
This sequence comes from Schistocerca nitens, assembly GCF_023898315.1. Classification (NCBI taxonomy): domain Eukaryota; kingdom Metazoa; phylum Arthropoda; class Insecta; order Orthoptera; family Acrididae; genus Schistocerca; species Schistocerca nitens. The sequence goes on from NW_026045877.1 coordinate 11,400, forward strand.
TTTGACGAAAGCACTTCCTTCCGCAACAGCCAGTTCCTCGAGGACGGCGCGGGGGGCGCGCCCGGCGTCCCAGCAGAGCGACGGCCGAATTAGCGGGCGCACCGCCGCGTGTGTGAGACGCACTGCTGCTCGTTGCACCTCCTGTCATTCGCTGCGCGCGTGCAGCCTTCGACACTAGCGGAGGACGCATCTTGTCCCTGGTGTCCAGCGGAGGGCCTGTGCGTGGTGTGGCAGTGTCGTGCTGGAGGGCGCCACTGGTAGCATGTGGGCTTCCTCGCCTCGCCTCGCCTCGCGTCGCCTCGCCTCGCCTCACACCAGGTGTGTGCGTAGTTTGCAGTGCATTCGCACCATTCCCATCCCTGTCCCCGTCCCCGTCCCGACTTGTCCCGACTTTGCTCGACTGCCGCTCGCTGCCGCTCGGGTCGTGGTCCATATGACAGCGCAAGCACGACAAACGTCTGCGGGACGAGACGAGACGAGACGACTAAGGAATAAATTCGTGATTACAAAAAATTGGAACTCTACACTCCTACACAAAAATAGGCGGTGACGTGTTTCAGAAATCACCTGCCGATTCGTACTGTTTTGTCGTTTTCAAAGTCTTCTTGGCAAACTTGGTTAGCACATTCTCCCTCAAACTGAGTTAATTACTGCATTTTCGTACCATTACAGTAGTGTAAAAGGCTTAAGGAAGCATCTTTGTCACAACAGAAAGGTAGTTTGAAAATTGGGCTGGCAGGGGTAGCGACATAATAACAAAAAAAAATGGAAGGCAGCCAACAGCACCCGGGTTTCCCAGGCGGTCACCCATCCAAGTACTAACCGGGCCCGATGATGCTTAACTTCGGTGATCGGACGAGAACCGGTGTATTCATCATGGTATGGCCGTTGGCGCTCATCTAATGTAGGAGCACGGCAGAATCCGCGTTCGGCTTTTCTCCCAACACACAAAATGTTAGTTTTCGACCGCATTTGACGAAAGCACTTCCTTCCGCAACAGCCAGTTCCTCGAGGACGGCGCGGGGGGCGCGCCCGGCGTCCCAGCAGAGCGACGGCCGAATTAGCGGGCGCACCGCCGCGTGTGTGAGACGCACTGCTGCTCGTTGCACCTCCTGTCATTCGCTGCGCGCGTGCAGCCTTCGACACTAGCGGAGGACGCATCTTGTCCCTGGTGTCCAGCGGAGGGCCTGTGCGTGGTGTGGCAGTGTCGTGCTGGAGGGCGCCACTGGTAGCATGTGGGCTTCCTCGCCTCGCCTCGCCTCGCGTCGCCTCGCCTCGCCTCACACCAGGTGTGTGCGTAGTTTGCAGTGCATTCGCACCATTCCCATCCCTGTCCCCGTCCCCGTCCCGACTTGTCCCGACTTTGCTCGACTGCCGCTCGCTGCCGCTCGGGTCGTGGTCCATATGACAGCGCAAGCACGACAAACGTCTGCGGGACGAGACGAGACGAGACGACTAAGGAATAAATTCGTGATTACAAAAAATTGGAACTCTACACTCCTACACAAAAATAGGCGGTGACGTGTTTCAGAAATCACCTGCCGATTCGTACTGTTTTGTCGTTTTCAAAGTCTTCTTGGCAAACTTGGTTAGCACATTCTCCCTCAAACTGAGTTAATTACTGCATTTTCGTACCATTACAGTAGTGTAAAAGGCTTAAGGAAGCATCTTTGTCACAACAGAAAGGTAGTTTGAAAATTGGGCTGGCAGGGGTAGCGACATAATAACAAAAAAAAAATGGAAGGCAGCCAACAGCACCCGGGTTTCCCAGGCGGTCACCCATCCAAGTACTAACCGGGCCCGATGATGCTTAACTTCGGTGATCGGACGAGAACCGGTGTATTCATCATGGTATGGCCGTTGGCGCTCATCTAATGTAGGAGCACGGCAGAATCCGCGTTCGGCTTTTCTCCCAACACACAAAATGTTAGTTTTCGACCGCATTTGACGAAAGCACTTCCTTCCGCAACAGCCAGTTCCTCGAGGACGGCGCGGGGGGCGCGCCCGGCGTCCCAGCAGAGCGACGGCCGAATTAGCGGGCGCACCGCCGCGTGTGTGAGACGCACTGCTGCTCGTTGCACCTCCTGTCATTCGCTGCGCGCGTGCAGCCTTCGACACTAGCGGAGGACGCATCTTGTCCCTGGTGTCCAGCGGAGGGCCTGTGCGTGGTGTGGCAGTGTCGTGCTGGAGGGCGCCACTGGTAGCATGTGGGCTTCCTCGCCTCGCCTCGCCTCGCGTCGCCTCGCCTCGCCTCACACCAGGTGTGTGCGTAGTTTGCAGTGCATTCGCACCATTCCCATCCCTGTCCCCGTCCCCGTCCCGACTTGTCCCGACTTTGCTCGACTGCCGCTCGCTGCCGCTCGGGTCGTGGTCCATATGACAGCGCAAGCACGACAAACGTCTGCGGGACGAGACGAGACGAGACGACTAAGGAATAAATTCGTGATTACAAAAAATTGGAACTCTACACTCCTACACAAAAATAGGCGGTGACGTGTTTCAGAAATCACCTGCCGATTCGTACTGTTTTGTCGTTTTCAAAGTCTTCTTGGCAAACTTGGTTAGCACATTCTCCCTCAAACTGAGTTAATTACTGCATTTTCGTACCATTACAGTAGTGTAAAAGGCTTAAGGAAGCATCTTTGTCACAACAGAAAGGTAGTTTGAAAATTGGGCTGGCAGGGGTAGCGACATAATAACAAAAAAAAATGGAAGGCAGCCAACAGCACCTTTTTTTTATTTTTTTATTTTTTTTTTTTTTTTTTTTTTTTTTTTTTTTTTTTTTTTTTACGGGCCTCCCAACTCCCCTTATAGCCCGGCCTTTTCGCTCTCCACAATACGCCTTCTTCGGCGAGCTTCTCAGCTATAAATACATGCTGTTGGCAGTGCAGAATGAAGAACGAAGAACGAAGAGGGGCTGAAGAGATGCTCCTTCTCGCCGGTCGCAGATGGTGTGCGCCAGATGGAACGGGAAGGGGTCCTCGTCCGGTGACGTAGGAGCGGCACTGTCATCGAAGGGGAGGGCAAGACTTAAACAACGTTGAAAACAATGAAAATATTCGTAAAGAAAGCCAAACGGAAAAGTTCTTCCGTAAAGCGGCGGCAAGAATTATACCGACCAAATGTGGGAGAAAGAAAACGAAGATGAATGACTTCGCAACAAAAGAACCAGTCACAAACCTCTGTCAAGAAAGAGTAAGGCCCAGGAGGTCCCTCTAATAACGTATGGAAGGAAAGGTAACAGATCCGCTTCCCCGCGGTACTGGCGGTGAAGAAAAAAGAAATAAAGGAGACGTATGCCCTAAATAAAACGGAAGTAGTAAAAGAAACGAACCGCCACACTTCCACAGGCGGTAACGAACAACATAAAAAACAAAAGATGGTTTTCGAGAGTAGCACCAAAACACGAAAACCATGCAGAGAACAAACAACCAAAATGGCAGGGCATTGGCGTCACTCACAACACTGGTAGCGAAACGACAATTTCAGACAAAAAATTGTAACACAAAGATAAACAGAAACAAAACTTCCGACGTGACACTTATAAGGTAGTGAACACTATCCGTAGATCGGAAAAACAAAAAACTGTCACAGTTCGTCATCAAGATGACGGTCAAGGTGATCCCAAATACAAAAAACTTGTCCAACAATTTCTCTTGCAGTGTTCGTTCCCATATATCACATAATCAGGAAGGGGTGTATAATTATATACACATTGATATAAGTCACTTTTAAGGAGGGGTCACGACCGAGTGAAATGCATGGGACAAAGCCACATGCAAAAAATTAGCGAACGTCGCTGAATAGGTCCTACTGGCGCGTTCTTCATTGTGGAAAGTCCATAAATTGGTGAGAAAGGTCACAGTATCGGTAATTTTGAGACTAAAGATGGCATGAATTGTGTGTCCATATATCCAGATGGTGGCATTCCGCTTTGTGGACGGGTAAGGCTTCCACTGTGGCACTATCGCGTCCGTCACAGGAACCTGCCTGACTGTCACTCTATTTATGAGTCGAATCATGTCCCTCGCACAGTACCATATGTCCCGGAACCTGGAGCACTCGAAGCGGTGCTCGATGTCGTCCGGGACTCCGCAGGCCTCGCACTGGCTGAATCGGATGAGGTTGATGGAGTGGAGCTTGCAGTTTGTGGCAACAGTGCGGTTGACCACCCTGTACCACGTGGCCCTCACGTCAGCTGGTATGACGCGGGAACTGATGTTCCGCCACACGGCGCTCCAATCGTGCTGCGGCAGACGTAGCTCCCACTTATTGGGTGGGGGTCGTCCTCGGATGACATCCGCAATATCTCCGACCGCATGGCCTCGCACGTCGTGGAGACTTACGTAGCTGTGCGTGATGTAGTAACGGCGCACGTGGGAGACGGAGAAGGGGATGCCGGTGACGTAGACCGGGGCGGTGACGGAACGCGGCCGGTGTTGATGAAAGAGAACTGCCGTAGGGCTGCCCAAACCTTTGCCAAGTAAAACATTGGTCCGTTTATAAAAGAGTGCCTCACATTTGGCGTTAAAATCGACAAGTCCGAGACCGCCTTCCGAAGGTTTCAGGGTACATGTGGCCATAGCGACCTTAAAAATATCGCCTTTCCACAAAAACCAATAAAATGCATGCCGTATGGACCGTGCGATTTGCTTCGGTACCGGCAAGATTTGCGCCAGGTACCACGCCCTTGCCAGAATGGTGGTATTAATAAGCGCAACTTTGTCCGACAGTGCCAAGTTGCGCGGCGCATGAATTTTAACCACGGCGCGCACTTTATAAAGAGTGGACCGCCAATTGAGAGCTTGCATCTGTTGTAAGTTGTCTGACAGTGTCACGCCGAGCACCTTAGACTGGCGTTTCACGCAGTACCAATGCCGGTATTCAGTACGCATGCGCTCCGTCAACGGGAGGAGAACCGTCTTACGCGGATTTACTACGGCGCCTGTCGCCCGTTCGTATTGCTGCAGAACGCCATAGAGGCGGTCGATGTCGTCTGCTCGTTCGATGAAGACGCCCAAGTCATCGGCATAAGCGCGACACACAAGCCGGTCGTCTCCCACGCGAATCCCTCGACAAGTGCGGCCAATGGTACGGAGGAGCGGGTCCAAGGCGATCGCGAACAGCGCCATAGATAGGGGGCAACCCTGTCGGACTGAGCGGCTGATATGGATCTTGTCGCTGGCGATACCGTTTACGATAACGCGCGACGTGGCACTGCTTAAGATATTGCTTATCATGGCCGTGAACTTCGTCCCGAAACCCATGCGAGTCATCAATCTGCGAAGATAAAAGTGGCTTACACGATCGAACGCAGTTTGAAAATCGACCAATAAAATTCCCGCATTGCGAAGCCTGCTGCTTTTCGTGTGGCCTATGCAGTCCCTGTAGGCTAAAACGGCGTCAAAAATATTTCGATCTCGAACAGCGCACGACTGCGATGCATCTAAAACTTTTCCCATAACTTGCTTAAGTCTATTAGCAACGCACCTGACCATTATCTTATAATCCGAGTTGAGAAGGGTAATAGGGCGTACAGTTTCTAAACTCGGCGTCGCAGTCGATTTCGGAATGAGGACGATACGTCCTTCTTCAAAGTCCACTGGGATTTCCGCGCCGTTTCGGATGTCATTAGCTATTTCCGTTAAAAGTTCACTAAAAGAGTCAAAAAATGTCAGATAAAACTCCGCTGGGATGCCGTCTTTCCCGGGGGATTTCCCTGTCTGACTGCCTTTAACGGCATCCTCTACGTCATCCGCGGTATAAACCGCATTAAGATTGAGTCTATCTCGTCGCGTTAAAATATGCGGCACGTGACTTAAAAGATCATTGATTGCGGCGGCATCGACAGCAGTGTCGGTAAAAAGTGATTTGAAATACTGATATAATTCCGCCTGAATCGCCTGGTGGTCCGTGGTTCTGATCCCGGCGGCGAGCGTCCACGTGTTGAGCCGTAGTTTTGCGCGGCGGTACCTCTCCCTACGGAGGTGGTACGCAGAGACTGACTCGCCGACCACTTCGCCCACGGGCTGGCTCCGCCTCACTGTCCCCTCACATTTCTGCCGCAAATCCCGCAGCAACTTTGCTTTAAATTCGCGCAGGGTGGGCAGCAGTTCCGGCTGCGCAGTAACGCGCTGCGCGAGCTCGCGCAAACACTGGCGGTAGAAGTCGGCCGTGGCCCGGCGCCACCGTGCCGCATCACGACTAAAATCAATTAAAAATTTTCTGACCGCCGGTTTGGCCACCGCGGTCCACCAGTAAATAGCGGTGGAACCGACCGGTCGGCTCTGCACAAGGTTGTGCCACATATTTAAAAAACTCGTTTTAAAAGAGGGATCATTTAAAATGCTGCAATTCAATTTCCACATATTTTTAACTGACGAACGTGGGCACAAACCGAAATTGAGCTGACAAATGTAACCACAATGGTCGGAAAAAATCACCGGTTGCACATCGGCAGCGACAACGGTATGTGCAAGCTGCGGCGAGACGTAAATCCTGTCTAAACGACTATGTCCGGTAGCGTAAAAATACGTAAAGGCTGTACGGTGGGGGTTGAGAACCCGCCACGTGTCCCGCAGCTGTAAACCAGTAACCAACGTCTTCAGTTCCTCACACCGGTTTGGCCGTGGTTCCTGATCGCGATCGTCAATTACACCATTAAAATCACCCCCGAGGATAAAATTATCTCTATTCTGATATAAAACCTGGCACAGTTCGGTAGCATAAAAATTATTCCGCGCAGGTTTGTTGCCAGAGTGCGCGTAAACATTAACAAACGCGTAACCATTAATTTCACAAACGATGACCCGCCCATTTGGTAAGCATTCAATATTTTGCACTTCGATGTCCGATCGGACTAAAATAGCAGTGCCTGTGCTGTCATCCGCGATGATATTATCGTACGCAGTGAACTCGTGAAAATCGCGGATAAAAGATAATGCTTCAGTGGTCACCTCTTGTAAAAAAGCTACCTGACAACAGCTTTCAGTTAAAAAATTATACAGTGCTATCGCTTTGTGATGGCTACGCATTTTATTAACGTTGACCGTTAGAACCGTAAACTGATTACCAGCAACCATAAAGAAGAAAACCAGGAAAACACAGATAAAACAATAAAAACACTCACAAGATAAAACGGTAAAATACAAATACAAAAACGACTCAGCATGGGTTGTCGTCGGCGTGCTTAAAAGACGGAATGCCACACTTGAAGTAGTTGTAAATTAATCATCGGGCGGCTCATCACCCCACGCCCCCAGTCGGGTAACAGGTGGTGACGCCCCCGCGACAGACATCGTGGGTAAGTCTCTACTATGTTGTGTTGCTACAGCGTCCTGTGTGACAGGGCGCACACTCGTAACCTGAGGCGGATCTGTCACGGCAGGGTGTGGAACCGATTCACTGGCAGGTAACGCGTCCGATTGATGGATAACAGTTTGCAGATGCCGGACCACTTCGGCCCTGTGCGCTTCCGAGCCCGCAGCCTGGCCGCCGCCAGCACCGCTGCCGTCCGCTCTCGCGCCTACAGCTGATCGGGTCACGTGAGCGGCCGCGCCGGGCCGAACTGCCGCGCCATCGCGCTGCCCCCCCTTACGCCGCTGCCGTTTTGGCTTCCCTTGAGATAGCGGTCTCCCGACAGGCGACGGACTACGCTCTCTCCTCGCGGACGACCGTCGGGAATCGGTCGATGAACTCCTACTTCTGTCACGCCCATCGTGTTCGGGGTCACTGCGCGACCGAACCGACGCACTAACAGAAGAAGACGAGGCTCGTCTTTCGAGAGAGGGGGCACGGTCCACGTGTGCACGGCCTGCCGTGACCACATTCGAAACTCCCGACACCTGTTGTGGGGGGACGAAAACTGTTCTATCTATGTCCGCTAAAGTGACAGACTGATCGACCGCCACAACACTGGAACCGGCTGTGGGGGCGAGCGTCTCGTCGGTGACCAGTTCCGGGACTGAGTCAATGGTCACTGCGGGGGCAACTACCGGGGCGGGTTCTGGTCCCGTGACGGGGGTTGTTGCACGCGCGTCTGTCTCCGGTAGGGCTACCGCGTTTAACATGACGGGATCACTATCGGTTAGCATTGGCACCGTAACAGTAGCAACGGACGCGGCCATAGCTGCTGGAAGGTCGACACGGCGAGCTGCCTGTGGGGGGGCGCCTAAAGCGACCGCCGCCCAACTCATGGGTTCGCTTCCGTGTTCGCCCAGCGGCAGTTGCAAAGGCCCCTTACGCCGCGGGCAATTTTGGCGAAAGTGATCCGGCCGATTACAAAAAGAACACGTTTGCGGTTGCCCACTGTACGTAATAAAGGCACGGTGTCCGGCCATGTATACAAATGATGGCACATGCTTTCGCACAATCATTCGTACACTTCGCACCCCATTTTCACATTGTATAGGGTACGCGGCAGACCATTTTTCTTTAACAACGGAAAGCACAGTGCCGTAAGGGCCGAGACATCGCGAAATGGTGTCGTTTTTTACTTCAAAAGGCAGATTGAATACCCTGACAGTCCGTATGCCATAACCCGCGTTCGTCACTTTAACGTCACTCAAGGTTTGATTATCGTGCTTAAATTGCCGCACACCATCATTGACATTAACAACCGTATCACAGAGTTCCGAACTACTTAACTTCAAAAAGACGGAATTTAAAAAAGTGTCCAATTGGAGTCCGAAAATGTCACTAGCCGGGATTTTCAAATCATTAAGGATCCAATGATGAATTTCGAAAGCGGTAGGACGAGGGACAGATCGGCTAAATTCGCACTGAATATTATTGTTCCGATCTTCACTTTCCATCGTTGTCAGTACGTACCGTGAAAAATCAGCAAAGCAAGCAAGTCGCCTCGCGAACACCACACGCTGCGGCGCGCTGAACGTAAACACCACGGGCCGGCGGAGCGCAGAGCACCGAGGTGTTGCCAGGCGGGCAGCCAGCCAAGTACTAACCGGGCCCGATGATGCTTAACTTCGGTGATCGGACGAGAACCGGTGTATTCATCATGGTATGGCCGTTGGCGCTCATCTAATGTAGGAGCACGGCAGAATCCGCGTTCGGCTTTTCTCCCAACACACAAAATGTTAGTTTTCGACCGCATTTGACGAAAGCACTTCCTTCCGCAACAGCCAGTTCCTCGAGGACGGCGCGGGGGGCGCGCCCGGCGTCCCAGCAGAGCGACGGCCGAATTAGCGGGCGCACCGCCGCGTGTGTGACACGCACTGCTGCTCGTTGCACCTCCTGTCATTCGCTGCGCGCGTGCAGCCTTCGACACTAGCGGAGGACGCATCTTGTCCCTGGTGTCCAGCGGAGGGCCTGTGCGTGGTGTGGCAGTGTCGTGCTGGAGGGCGCCACTGGTAGCATGTGGGCTTCCTCGCCTCGCCTCGCCTCGCGTCGCCTCGCCTCGCCTCACACCAGGTGTGTGCGTAGTTTGCAGTGCATTCGCACCATTCCCATCCCTGTCCCCGTCCCCGTCCCGACTTGTCCCGACTTTGCTCGACTGCCGCTCGCTGCCGCTCGGGTCGTGGTCCATATGACAGCGCAAGCACGACAAACGTCTGCGGGACGAGACGAGACGAGACGACTAAGGAATAAATTCGTGATTACAAAAAATTGGAACTCTACACTCCTACACAAAAATAGGCGGTGACGTGTTTCAGAAATCACCTGCCGATTCGTACTGTTTTGTCGTTTTCAAAGTCTTCTTGGCAAACTTGGTTAGCACATTCTCCCTCAAACTGAGTTAATTACTGCATTTTCGTACCATTACAGTAGTGTAAAAGGCTTAAGGAAGCATCTTTGTCACAACAGAAAGGTAGTTTGAAAATTGGGCTGGCAGGGGTAGCGACATAATAACAAAAAAAAAATGGAAGGCAGCCAACAGCACCCGGGTTTCCCAGGCGGTCACCCATCCAAGTACTAACCGGGCCCGATGATGCTTAACTTCGGTGATCGGACGAGAACCGGTGTATTCATCATGGTATGGCCGTTGGCGCTCATCTAATGTAGGAGCACGGCAGAATCCGCGTTCGGCTTTTCTCCCAACACACAAAATGTTAGTTTTCGACCGCATTTGACGAAAGCACTTCCTTCCGCAACAGCCAGTTCCTCGAGGACGGCGCGGGGGGCGCGCCCGGCGTCCCAGCAGAGCGACGGCCGAATTAGCGGGCGCACCGCCGCGTGTGTGAGACGCACTGCTGCTCGTTGCACCTCCTGTCATTCGCTGCGCGCGTGCAGCCTTCGACACTAGCGGAGGACGCATCTTGTCCCTGGTGTCCAGCGGAGGGCCTGTGCGTGGTGTGGCAGTGTCGTGCTGGAGGGCGCCACTGGTAGCATGTGGGCTTCCTCGCCTCGCCTCGCCTCGCGTCGCCTCGCCTCGCCTCACACCAGGTGTGTGCGTAGTTTGCAGTGCATTCGCACCATTCCCATCCCTGTCCCCGTCCCCGTCCCGACTTGTCCCGACTTTGCTCGACTGCCGCTCGCTGCCGCTCGGGTCGTGGTCCATATGACAGCGCAAGCACGACAAACGTCTGCGGGACGAGACGAGACGAGACGACTAAGGAATAAATTCGTGATTACAAAAAATTGGAACTCTACACTCCTACACAAAAATAGGCGGTGACGTGTTTCAGAAATCACCTGCCGATTCGTACTGTTTTGTCGTTTTCAAAGTCTTCTTGGCAAACTTGGTTAGCACATTCTCCCTCAAACTGAGTTAATTACTGCATTTTCGTACCATTACAGTAGTGTAAAAGGCTTAAGGAAGCATCTTTGTCACAACAGAAAGGTAGTTTGAAAATTGGGCTGGCAGGGGTAGCGACATAATAACAAAAAAAAATGGAAGGCAGCCAACAGCACCCGGGTTTCCCAGGCGGTCACCCATCCAAGTACTAACCGGGCCCGATGATGCTTAACTTCGGTGATCGGACGAGAACCGGTGTATTCATCATGGTATGGCCGTTGGCGCTCATCTAATGTAGGAGCACGGCAGAATCCGCGTTCGGCTTTTCTCCCAACACACAAAATGTTAGTTTTCGACCGCATTTGACGAAAGCACTTCCTTCCGCAACAGCCAGTTCCTCGAGGACGGCGCGGGGGGCGCGCCCGGCGTCCCAGCAGAGCGACGGCCGAATTAGCGGGCGCACCGCCGCGTGTGTGACACGCACTGCTGCTCGTTGCACCTCCTGTCATTCGCTGCGCGCGTGCAGCCTTCGACACTAGCGGAGGACGCATCTTGTCCCTGGTGTCCAGCGGAGGGCCTGTGCGTGGTGTGGCAGTGTCGTGCTGGAGGGCGCCACTGGTAGCATGTGGGCTTCCTCGCCTCGCCTCGCCTCGCGTCGCCTCGCCTCGCCTCACACCAGGTGTGTGCGTAGTTTGCAGTGCATTCGCACCATTCCCATCCCTGTCCCCGTCCCCGTCCCGACTTGTCCCGACTTTGCTCGACTGCCGCTCGCTGCCGCTCGGGTCGTGGTCCATATGACAGCGCAAGCACGACAAACGTCTGCGGGACGAGACGAGACGAGACGACTAAGGAATAAATTCGTGATTACAAAAAATTGGAACTCTACACTCCTACACAAAAATAGGCGGTGACGTGTTTCAGAAATCACCTGCCGATTCGTACTGTTTTGTCGTTTTCAAAGTCTTCTTGGCAAACTTGGTTAGCACATTCTCCCTCAAACTGAGTTAATTACTGCATTTTCGTACCATTACAGTAGTGTAAAAGGCTTAAGGAAGCATCTTTGTCACAACAGAAAGGTAGTTTGAAAATTGGGCTGGCAGGGGTAGCGACATAATAACAAAAAAAAAATGGAAGGCAGCCAACAGCACCCGGGTTTCCCAGGCGGTCACCCATCCAAGTACTAACCGGGCCCGATGATGCTTAACTTCGGTGATCGGACGAGAACCGGTGTATTCATCATGGTATGGCCGTTGGCGCTCATCTAATGTAGGAGCACGGCAGAATCCGCGTTCGGCTTTTCTCCCAACACACAAAATGTTAGTTTTCGACCGCATTTGACGAAAGCACTTCCTTCCGCAACAGCCAGTTCCTCGAGGACGGCGCGGGGGGCGCGCCCGGCGTCCCAGCAGAGCGACGGCCGAATTAGCGGGCGCACCGCCGCGTGTGTGAGACGCACTGCTGCTCGTTGCACCTCCTGTCATTCGCTGCGCGCGTGCAGCCTTCGACACTAGCGGAGGACGCATCTTGTCCCTGGTGTCCAGCGGAGGGCCTGTGCGTGGTGTGGCAGTGTCGTGCTGGAGGGCGCCACTGGTAGCATGTGGGCTTCCTCGCCTCGCCTCGCCTCGCGTCGCCTCGCCTCGCCTCACACCAGGTGTGTGCGTAGTTTGCAGTGCATTCGCACCATTCCCATCCCTGTCCCCGTCCCCGTCCCGACTTGTCCCGACTTTGCTCGACTGCCGCTCGCTGCCGCTCGGGTCGTGGTCCATATGACAGCGCAAGCACGACAAACGTCTGCGGGACGAGACGAGACGAGACGACTAAGGAATAAATTCGTGATTACAAAAAATTGGAACTCTACACTCCTACACAAAAATAGGCGGTGACGTGTTTCAGAAATCACCTGCCGATTCGTACTGTTTTGTCGTTTTCAAAGTCTTCTTGGCAAACTTGGTTAGCACATTCTCCCTCAAACTGAGTTAATTACTGCATTTTCGTACCATTACAGTAGTGTAAAAGGCTTAAGGAAGCATCTTTGTCACAACAGAAAGGTAGTTTGAAAATTGGGCTGGCAGGGGTAGCGACATAATAACAAAAAAAAAATGGAAGGCAGCCAACAGCACCCGGGTTTCCCAGGCGGTCACCCATCCAAGTACTAA